>NW_027316167.1:39294165-39359165 GCF_026437365.1 Eucyclogobius newberryi
TTCATGAACAGATCCGACTTACAGAAAAAGAGAATAGCTAGAATTCAAAACTAAACTTGTTGCAAGGAAATACAAGCTTATGACAAAACTCACAAGCTTCACCACGTTCACCAAACACTTTCTCCCATCCATCTGTGAGGGTGAGTGCACCTACTCTCCTGATAAGTTCTCCTCATCAGACACTAAGGACGAATGCACACATGAACAAGTTCTATCTATTATTCTCATTCTCTGTATTTTGTCCTCCAGGCCACTATGAGGCAGTGTGGTGTACTCCAGCTAAGGCCCAAGGAAGCTCCTCGAGGTACTGCTGAATGGAGGCTGAATGTTTTTGATCGTATTTGTATCGTGGAGTGTGGATGGCACAGGTACGCCAATGAAGAACTCAAAACTTTGGCCTATTTGTGAATTGATCGTTGATTTAAAGCGCTTGCCTGACCTGCCAGTGTTCTGTTATGCATTAATGTTGTGTTTTTAGTTTAAAAGTGCATAATTTGATCTATGCTTTAATTTCATTGCATTTGTTTTCTTGTGCCGCCATCTAGTGGATACTTTTAAATGTCGCAGGTAGAGCACATGTTTAAAACAAAACTTTATTTAACCGGAAGTAACAGCGAGCCATGAAGGCACCAGGCACGGCCGCACGCAGCTTTGGCTGCTTTTGGAGATCGCAGATTTCTTTATTTTGAGGTTGCATTGCCGGTATGTAATGTTGTACGCGTGCACAACAGCTGCATTTATGTTATTTTCTATAAGCCAGTGTTCAGTATTGAATTTGACTGTTCCATCTCTGCAATATGTTAATTACACGCTAACCACGTAGCCATCAATATTGCGTCATCTAGTCTGCTTTGTATACATATATGTGGATTTGTTTATTATTTATATGTATTGTAATGGACATGTTTTGATTTTAAATATGTCTATTTTCAGTTTTACCTTTTCGAATATCATTAAACCTGCTAAAAGACAACGTGTCTGCAGAGTCTTTGATGTGAGAGAGGAGTTAAACCGGCTAAACAGCACAGTAAAACGGCAGCATCCAGGCAGAAGATTCTGCGGTCATCCCCCTGCGACAAGAGTGAATCTACGCTGACCACTACTACGCCTCAAGCAGCAAGGCATTCAGCAGTGTTCCAGCAATCGTCACTTTGTCAACGCAACTATGGCCGACAAAGCTCCATCCACCCAGGCTTCATCATCGGACAGCACGCCATGCAACGCAACATCCGCCAAGGCGCCATCCAACAAGTCTGTATCCTATAAAACCCGGTCTGAAGCCAGATCAACAGGGTCTGCAGCTGCCAAGGCAAGAGCAAAAGCTGAGGCAGCAAAGGCCCGTCTCAACTTTGCAGAAAAAGAGATGAGTTTGAAATTAGAAAAAGCTAAACTCGAAGCATCTATTGAGCTATTACGGCAGGAAAAAGATTTAGCCTCAGCCATAGCAGAAGCAGAAGCATTAGAGGCAGCCGCTGCTTCACAGTTAGACGCTCAAAGCCATCCAACTCGGTCCGAAAAAGCCGAGCGCACTGAACAGTATGTCAAGGACCAAGCCACACTTATGAACAAGGGTGAAGGTTGCACTTTTGAACCATTACAAAACAATGATGCACAAATGCAACTCAAGCAGGAGCACATTAGCAATGCGTTGTTACAACCTAGAGGAGAGGATAACAACAACTATCTAACTCCACATGCTTCTTTTCCAAATGGCAACTATTCCCAGTATGTTCCAGCTAGTGCCTTTTCCCATCCTTTTAAACCTGGCATTACCAACTGGACCCACAAGGTGTCAGCACCAACACATTTCAATCCTCCCCAAGAGAGGGACAGTAATGCAACTGACTTTATCAGGTACTTTGCGCGCAGGGAAATAGTTGCAACAGGACTTCTCCAGTTTAATGATAAGCCCCAAAACTTTAGAGCGTGGAAGCGCTCTTTCAACAGTGCTATCAGAGGGTTGGACTTGACAGCTAGTGAGGAAATGGACTTGATGTTAAAATGGCTTGGCAAAGAATCCGCTGAACATGTGGAGCAAATCAGAGCCATACACATAAACAATCCTGAAGCAGGTCTTGAGATGATTTGGGATAGACTTGAACAATGTTACGGCTCAGCTGAGGCGATTGAAGATGCCCTTTTCAAAAGAGTAGATTCATTTCCAAAAATCACATCTAAAGACTATGTGAAACTAAGAAAGTTCAGCGACCTACTAATGGAAATCGAGAGTGCTAAAGCTGAAGGAGACCTTGTTGGCCTCTCATATCTAGACACAGCCAGAGGTGTAAATCCTATCATCCAAAACCTTCCTTTTAACTTACAGGAAAGATGGATAACAGTTGGAACAACATACAAACGTCAAAACTGTGTCACTTATCCACCATTCAGGGTTTTTGTGAACTTTGTCGCTCAAGAGGCCAATGCTAGGAATGACCCTAGCTTTCAGTTCAGCTCATACACAGATGCTGCTCCCAAACCAGACAAACCCCCTTGGAAAGCAAACAGACAAAAAGAAATATCAGTGCACAAAACTGATGTAGGCACAGGCTTCAATCCAGATTTACAAACCCATGCGTACAAAAAAACAGACAGTGAGAAACTCTGTCCACTGCACAAAAAGGCTCATCCTTTAACAAAATGTAGAACCTTTCGCATGAAACCTCTTGACGAGAGAAAAACATTTATAAAAGAAAACAATATTTGCTTCAGATGCTGCGCCTCATCCAAGCATATAGCCAAAGACTGTAAAGTCAGACTCCAGTGTTCCGAGTGTGGCAATGAAAAACATTGTGCTGCACTTCACCCTGGCCTAGCCCCATGGCAGACAGAACCAGAGCTAAACTCAGAGCCGGCATCAGAGCACGGCGGGGAGCCAGGTAACGCACTGCCTGAGGAGATAATGACAAAATGTACTCAGGTTTGTGGTGAGAGTGAGGCAGGTAGATCATGCTCTAAAATTTGTCTCGTAAAAGTTTACCCTGTAGGCTGTCCAGACAAAGCAGTACCACTCTACGCCATTCATGATGAACAGAGTAACAGATCACTAGTCCGCCCAGAGTTTTTTGAGTTGTTTAATGACTGTGGTCCTAGTTCTCCCTATTCACTTAGAACATGTGCAGGTGTTAAAGAGGCTATGGGTAGGAGAGCTACTGGTTACATAGTGGAAGCTTTAGATGGCACAGTCCAAATCCCACTGCCTAGCCTCATTGAATGCAAAAACATCCCAAATGACAGATGTGAGATTCCTACTCCAAGTGCGGCCATGCATCACGCCCACCTCAAACCTGTAGCTCATCTTATCCCTGACTTGGACTCTAACGCTCATATACTAATGCTCCTTGGACGGGACGTAGTACGAGTACACAAAGTCCGCAAACAGATAAGTGGCCCTCACAATGCACCCTATGCGCAAAAACTTGACCTGGGATGGGTCATAGTAGGAAACGTGTGTTTAGGTGATGTCCACAAAACCTTGGCAGTAAACACTCTTTTCACCAATGCCACTGAGAAAGGTCGTCCCACAGTGTTTGAGCCATGCCCAAATGTATACCATGTTAAAGAAAAGCATTGTGACATCCAAATTCCTTTCAGTGTCAGCACTCAGCTCGGTGACAACACCACATGTGAACCCGACCACTTAGGATGTAATTTGTTCAAACAAACCAAACTTGACAATTACATTGCGCCCTCCATTCAGGACAAGGCATTTCTAAAAACAATGGAGGAAGGACTTACAAAGGACAAAAATGGTACTTGGACAGCGCCTTTGCCATTCAAATCTCAACGTCAGAAACTACCAAACAACAGGCCGCAAGCACTGAAACGCTTAATGTCACTTGTCCGCAATTTTGAAAGAAAGGAAGAAATGAAAGAGCATTTCATAAACTTTATGGACAAAGTATTTCAAAATGGACATGCAGAAATAGCTCCTCCTTTGGAAGATGAAGAAGAATGTTGGTATTTGCCACTATTTGGCGTTTATCACCCAAGGAAGCCCAAACAGATTAGGGTAGTCTTTGATAGCAGTGCCAAACATGAAGGCGTGTCTTTGAATGACGTGTTGTTAACAGGGCCAGACCTTAACAACTCACTACTTGGAGTCCTCATGCGCTTTAGGAAAGATGCTGTTGCGTTTACCGCAGACATTGAGCAAATGTTTTATTGCTTCAACGTTCGTCTGGAGGACAGGAACTACTTGCGTTTTTTGTGGTTCCGTGACAATGACCTTTCCAAAGACATTACAGAATACCGAATGACTGTTCACGTTTTCGGGAACAGCCCTTCTCCAGCGGTTGCCATGTATGGCTTGCATCAGTCCGTTCTACGCTGTGGATGTGATCCAGATGTTCAGCAGTTTGTCACACGGGACTTCTACGTAGATGATGGACTTAAATCTTTGCCTACTGTTGAAAAAGCTGTGTCTCTTTTGCAAAGAACACGAGACACACTTTCAAAATCAAACCTGAGACTGCACAAAATTGCAACCAATAGAAAAGAAGTCTTGGAAGCTTTCCCGTCCCAAGACCATGCTAAAGACCTAAAAGATTTAGACTTTGAAGCCGATTCTGTCCCCATTCAACGTAGTCTCGGCCTTCTTTGGGACATAAAAAAAGACTGTTTCACCTTCAATACTTCAGATGAGATGAAATCCTTCACTAGGCGAGGTGTTTTATCAACAATTAACAGCCTTTACGATCCTTTAGGCTTTGTAGCGCCAGTCACTATACAGGGAAAGTGGATTCTAAGGGAACTCACTGTTGAGAACGGAGACTGGGATGCACCATTGCCTTCAGAAATGCAAGAAACTTGGACTTTCTGGAAAAACTCACTCAAAGAATTGTCAAAGCTGTCGATTCCCAGAGTGTACACAGACATTTCACCTTCTACTGCTGTAAAGAAAGAACTGTGCATCTTCTCAGATGCGTCTACTAAGGCCATTGCAGCAGTAGCCTATCTTAGAGTCAGAGACGCAGTAGGAAACTGCCAAGTGGGCTTTGTGATGGATAAAGCAAAGCTAGCTCCACGCCCTGATCAGACCATCCCAAGATTAGAGCTTTGCGCCGCTGTGTTAGCAGTAGATCTTGCAGACCTAATCTCAGATGAACTAGACATTGAACTAGATAACTGCACATTTTACACGGACAGTAAAGTCGTTTTAGGTTATATCTATAACGAGACACGTAGATTCTATGTCTATGTTAGTAACCGTGTAAACAGAATCCACCGTTCTTCTCAGCCCAGTCAGTGGTTTTACATACCCAGCAGTCAGAACCCCGCAGACCACGCCACTCGTTCTGTTCCTGCTTACCAACTACCACTAAGTAACTGGCTCACTGGCCCAGACATTCTGGTGCAAAATCAGGGCATTCCCACGGACACATATGACCTCGTTGAGCCCAGCACTGACTCAGAAGTCAGACCACAGGTATCCACTCTCAAAACCACTACCTGTTTCAACCAACTCGGCTCTCAGAGATTCACAAAGTTTTCGTCTTGGAAATCACTTACCCGTGCACTCGCTCGTTTACTGCACATCATCCACAATTTCAGTTTAGCTTCACGCAAACCTAAACAGTGCAATGGCTGGCACTACTGCGAAACAGGACTCACTGTTGCTGAGTTTAATCAAGCGCAAGATGTTGTGATTCAAGCAATGCAGCAGGATGTGTACGCCGACGAAATCAAGTGTTTACAAAACCAAGAAAAACTTCCCAAAACCAGCCCTTTAAAGAACTTAGACCCTTTCTTGGATGAAAATGGACTCTTGCGAGTAGGTGGTCGCTTGGTTAACTCAAAACTGAATCAAAACGAAAAGACCCCTCTCATTGTTCCTGGTCGCCATCACGTGGCAGCTCTTCTCATAAGACACTACCACGAACAAACTCATCATCAAGGTCGTCTGTTCACTGAAGGAGCTGTTCGTGCTGCAGGTTGGTGGGTTGTTGGAGGCAAAAGGAAGGTTAGTACAATAATCTTTAACTGCACAACTTGCAAAAGACTTCGTGCTCCGGTAAGCACACAGAAAATGTCTAACCTCCCTCCAGACCGCCTTTCTACAGATCCCCCATTCACAAATGTGGGCATTGATGTGTTTGGTCCATGGTTTGTGTCTTCAAAAAGAACCAGAGGACATGTTATTCAAAACAAAAGATGGGCTGTAATTTTCACATGCTTAAGCATAAGAGCGGTTCACATCGAAGTGATTGAGTCACTTGATACATCAAGTTTCATTAATGCACTCAGACGGTTTCTAGCTGTTAGAGGACCTGTCAAAACCATTCGGTCGGATAGAGGCACAAACTTCGTCAGTGCATGCAAAGAACTTAAAATCCCTTCAAACATGGACAAAGCTGTACTAACCTACTTGAAAGAACAGGGATGTACATGGAC
This sequence comes from Eucyclogobius newberryi, assembly GCF_026437365.1. Classification (NCBI taxonomy): domain Eukaryota; kingdom Metazoa; phylum Chordata; class Actinopteri; order Gobiiformes; family Gobiidae; genus Eucyclogobius; species Eucyclogobius newberryi. Next base: position 39,300,556 of record NW_027316167.1, read on the forward strand.
TTTTAATCCACCACACGCTTCTCACTTTGGCGGATCGTGGGAACGGATGATCGGTCTTGCTCGGAGAATATTGGACACAATGTTTTTCCAGCTCAAAAACACTAAACTAACTCATGATGTTCTGGTCACCTTTATGTCAGAGGTGTCAGCTATCATAAACGCTAGGCCAATTGTTCCTGTTTCAGTTGACCCTAGCGACCCATTTATTCTTACTCCAGCAACTTTGCTTACTCAAAAATCGGCCCAACTTCAAGCGCCAGTGGGCAACTTTTCAGTGGCGGACCTCTATAATTATCAGTGGCGGCAGGTCCAGCACCTGTCAAACACCTTCTGGGACAAATGGAGGAAAGAATTCTTACCTACACTCCAGCCACGCCGTAAATGGCAATCTGAACAACCAAATGTAACACCTGGGAGTACGGTTGTGCTCAAGGACAATCAAATACCCAGAAACCAATGGCCTCTTGGACTCATTACTCAAGTGTTTCCTTCTAAAGATGGCAAAGTCCGTACAGTAGAGGTTAAAGTTGCCAAATCAGATGGTTCTAAGGTTTTTACGCGACCAATCTCTGAAATTGTTGTATTAGTGCCTTCCTAAGTGTATAGTGGCATGTAATCACGCCAGACGGGGAGTGTTCTGTTATGCATTAATGTTGTGTTTTTAGTTTAAAAGTGCATAATTTGATCTATGCTTTAATTTCATTGCATTTGTTTTCTTGTGCCGCCATCTAGTGGATACTTTTAAATGTCGCAGGTAGAGCACATGTTTAAAACAAAACTTTATTTAACCGGAAGTAACAGCGAGCCATGAAGGCACCAGGCACGGCCGCACGCAGCTTTGGCTGCTTTTGGAGATCACAGATTTCTTTATTTTGAGGTTGCATTGCCGGTATGTAATGTTGTACGCGTGCACAACAGCTGCATTTATGTTATTTTCTATAAGCCAGTGTTCAGTATTGAATTTGACTGTTCCATCTCTGCAATATGTTAATTACACGCTAACCACGTAGCCATCAATATTGCGTCATCTAGTCTGCTTTGTATACATATATGTGGATTTGTTTATTATTTATATGTATTGTAATGGACATGTTTTGATTTTAAATATGTCTATTTTCAGTTTTACCTTTTCGAATATCATTAAACCTGCTAAAAGACAACGTGTCTGCAGAGTCTTTGATGTGAGAGAGGAGTTAAACCGGCTAAACAGCACAGCCAGTCTCTCCCACATTATGTTCAAATGCAGTAGGGGCTGGATTCGGACCATACATGCGTCCGCGGTGACGTCATACAGCCGGGACTTCCCCATAGCGGCCATTTTAAAAGGGGCACGCGATATATAAAAACCAACTCGACTGCATCCTTTTCTACGGCGTAATGAGCTACGAATACTTTGATTCTTTAAACGATAACGGCAAACTAAGGTACACGACAACAGAGCAATGTCCTTACAGATTAAGCAGGTTTTTGGCATTTTGGCCTCATATTTCCTGGATTTCGTATGTAGTAGACGTGCTGTTGTGCCCCTTTCAAAATGGCGGACTCGGTTGCCACTGCACAGGTTCCCGGATGTGCGAACGCATGTATTGGGGGGCGTCAAAAAAACTCTCCAGCATTAACCGGTCCAACCACCGCCGCTAATTTGTGTCACGTGACTCTCAAATATTTTCGGAACATTCAGAACAAAATATATAACTTCATTTACCTCAGATTTACAGAGTTTAGTGCGTCGCTTGTTGACTCAGCAGAAGTCGCCAACGTTTCTCAGTCTGTGTTATTTTTACTCTTTCCTCGTAATCCTCCATGTTTGTTTAGACGCGAGCGGACAATCCGTTCGTCTGATTGGTTAATCCGCCTGTCAATCACTCCCTTTGGAAATTGGAGCGACCGGGTTGGAGCCCAGACCCTCAGGTTTTCTGTCAAAACCTGTTGGAAATGGCTGGTCAGGTAAATAAAGCGCATCAGCTGCCAGATGGCTTGTTTAAGCCTATTTTTACCACAATTCCCCACATTTCTAATACAACTCTTACAGGCGCTGCTCCAGATCTTTACTGTTTTGAAGCATGAACAATAGAAGTTCAGCTCATCTAAAACGAGTGATCGCTCTTAGTGTTTTCTTCTGGATTTTTGGACTCGCATGCGCCCTCGTTAGGCAGAAAGAGAGTGCAGCAGGCGAGAGCGAGGTCTGTTTGGGATGTTAACATTTCTGTTGATTTTGTTTTATATAATAGAGCCTGTCACCTACACCTGCCGACAAAAGATAGGAAGAAAACTTCAAAGTGAGCGGATAAACGGGCCACTTATGACTCCAATGTTAAACACATTATGGAGAGACTGCTGCCACCGCCATCAGAGACAAAGCTTCTTCAGTGAGTTTCAAACTTTTACTATGCCTGATGTCCACTGTAGAACACTGTTATGTTTGTGCTTATCATGTTTGAATAGTTCAGTTTCAGGGGCTTGTTGACCGTACAGTCCGATAGAGAGAGCCTAATGTGAGGCTCTGGCTTCTCTTATTCCACTGACACTGAACTGAATTTGAGTGTTAAAACTTTTACCCCAGCCCCCTGCTGTGTGATAGTGTCCTCAAATCTGATGATTTGATTGTGTATTAGCTCCACTGGCAGCATTGCTCTGTTTGCAGTGTTTTCTGCCGCAGCCGGACGTGACGTCAGCGTGATCGTGTTCTGAGCATCCTAATTATTCACTGTGATGAGTTTAAAAGCACTTGTCACAATTCTCTGAGGCCAAAGCTGTTTTGTTTCCTTGGTGAAGCTAACAAACATTAGCATGCTATCAGCGCACTTCCTGCTTCGCGGAGAATAAAACGCTGTATAATTAGATACAGATATACAGACCCATATAAATGCTTTTACAATATATCTGTACTTACAACATGAACAAATAAAGAACTGTAACGATCAGCTGTAGTCCCTTTCATTTTGAGCTGTAACATTTACTTTTTGTCTTATTAAAAATCAAATCTTACTTCCTAAAGACAGAAAAGTTTATGTAAACAACAGCGCTACCATTTAAATAGAAAACATGCGTGTAAATCACAAGAACTACTGCACAAGTACAAAGAGAATATTGTAAGTGTAACTATCTGGATGTAACACAAAACTCTGACATTTGACAAAGCAAATCTCATGAATGTTCTGATCATTTCATATTTTCAGCATGAAACTTGTGTCACTTATAGATTGTATCAAGTAAGAGTGAAGGGCTCTGAAAAGACTTTAGATTTAGATCATTTGAAGGTTAAGACAACTTCACATGTTAATCCTGAAATGCTCCAATCATTCCCACCATCATTCCCATGAAAGTCATCATTTAAATATACAGAATCTAACATTAAGAACAAAACAGGAGACAAACTGCTCAAAGAAGTACAATTGCTTTAAAAAGTGACTCAAATAAATGTAACTAAGATTAACTTCAGCCTCGTCCACAAACGTCTTCTTAGAGATGTCTGAACTCCAGGTTTGCAGCTTTTACACAGAATCAGAAGACACAGAGACACATTTAGTCGACTGCAGAGGTCACGGCAGAGGTCACGGCGTTCCTGTAGCGTTTGATCAAACTATCAAACTGTGCCAGCCATATTTCTAATCTCAGGTGGGAAAAGCCTTACCTTTGTGACAGTCATGCAGAGCTGCTGAGTGAGCCGGAGCGCTTTGTCCTATTCCAGGAGTGAGGCAGCAGTGACGAGAGGAGAGGAGGGATGTAGCTGGAGAGAGAGAGAGAGGAGAGAGGAGGGAGGAGGGAGGAGGGAGGAGATGTACGCTAGAGAGAGAGAGAGAGAGGAGAGAGGAGGGAGGAGGGAGGAGATGTACGCTAGAGAGAGAGAGAGAGGAGAGAGGAGGGAGGAGGGAGGAGATATACGCTAGAGAGAGGAGAGAGGAGGGAGGAGGGAGGAGATATACGCTAGAGAGAGGAGAGAGGAGGGAGGAGGGAGGAGATATACGCTAGAGAGAGGAGAGAGGAGGGAGGAGGGAGGAGATATACGCTAGAGAGAGAGAGAGAGGAGGGAGGAGGGAGGAGATATACGCTAGAGAGAGAGAGAGAGGAGGGAGGAGGGAGGAGATATACGCTAGAGAGAGAGAGAGAGGAGGGAGGAGGGAGGAGATGTACGCTAGAGAGAGAGAGAGGAGGGAGGATGGAGGAGGGAGGAGATGTACGCTAGAGAGAGAGAGAGGAGAGAGAGAGAGAGGAGGGAGGAGATGTACCCTAGAGAGAGAGAGAGAGGAGAGAGAGAGAGGAGGGAGGAGATGTACCCTAGAGAGAGAGGAGGGAGGAGAGAGGAGGGAGGAGATGTATGCTAGAGAGAGAGAGAGAGGAGGAAGGAGGAGAGAGGAGGGAGATGTACACTAGAGAGAGCGAGAGGAGGAGAGAGGAGAGAGGAGGGAGATGTACACTAGAGAGAGAGAGAGAGAGAGAGAAGGAGGGAGGAGAGAGGAGGGAGATGTACACTAGAGAGAGAGAGAGAGAGAGAGAGAGAGGGATGTAGCTAGAGAGAGAGAGAGAGAAGGAGGGAGGAGAGAGGAGGGAGATGTACACTAGAGAGAGAGAGGAGGGATGTAGCTAGAGAGAGAGAGAGAGAGGAGGAGGGAGGAGATGTACGCCAAAGAGAGAGAGAGAAAGAGAGAGAGGAGATGTACGCCAGAGAGAGCGAGACAGAGAGAGAGAGGGAGACGCAAGAGTGAGGGAGAAAAGGCAGCGAGAGAAGTGAAAGAGGGAGAGAGACTTAACAGAGCTTTATTGTGTTCAAACTGTTGCCATTACATCATTCACACTTCATGCTATTAAAAAAAAAGGATTTGACATATATTTACAAAAAATAAAGGTCGAAAAAGAGAGAGAGAGAAAAGAGAGGAAGAGAGAGGATGACAGCGAGAGGGAGAGACGACATGCAAAAGAGAGAAAGGAGCACGAGAGGAGGAGAGAGAGGGCAGGACTACTTGCAAGAGAGAGAGAAGGTGAAGAGAGAGGGGAGATCTTCTGAAAAATATGCACAAACTAGAGAGAGAGAGAGAGAGAGAGAGAGAGAGAGAGAGAGAGAGAGAAGAGAAACGATAGAGACAGGGGAGGAGGGGACAGACAGGTTAGCTCGTCCTCCATGTGCTGCAGTGGGCGTGCGAGCCTCTCCTCCTCCCACCTCACAGAAGCTCTCCTCCCTTCATCCGTCTGTTTACGCTCACCAACGTGAAGAGTTTCCGGCCGGCGATTAGCGAAGGATTATTGAAGAGCAGCCAGGCAGGAAGGGGCGGGGCAAGAGAGAAGAGGGGAGGAGAGACGGAGAGAGGGAGCGATAGAGAGACAGAGAGGGAGCGAAAGAGAGAGAGAGGGACAGAGAGGGAGTGATAGAGAGACAGAGGGAGCGATAGAGAGACAGAGAGGGAGTGATAGAGAGACAGAGGGAGCGATAGAGAGACAGAGGGAGTGATAGAGAGACAGAGGGAGCGATAGAGAGACAGAGGGAGTGATAGAGAGACAGCGAGAGACAGAGAGGGAGCGATAGAGAGAGAGAGAGAGAGCGATAGAGAGACAGAGAGAGAGCGATAGAGAGACAGAGAGGGAGCGATAGAGAGAGAGAGAGAGAGCGATAGAGAGACAGAGAGAGAGCGATAGAGAGACAGAGAGAGAGCGATAGAGAGAGAGAGAGAGAGCGATAGAGAGACAGAGAGAGAGTGATAGAGAGACAGAGAGAGAGCGATAGAGAGAGAGAGAGAGAGCGATAGAGAGACAGAGAGAGAGCGATAGAGAGACAGAGAGGGAGCGATAGAGAGACAGAGAGAGCGATAAAGAGACAGAGAGAGACAGAGAGGGAGCGATACAGAGACAGAGGGAGCGATAGAGAGACAGAGAGAGAGCGATAGAGAGACAGAGCGAGAACGATAGAGAGACAGAAGAAAAAACGGTGTAATTAGATATTTTACAGACAAAGAGTTACAGGAATTGACACTGTATCACAAGCTACAGCACATGGATGTTTTAATGTCTGAAAGGTGTATATGTCTCATTTGTTCCACAACTGGACCACAGCCAGGCCAAAGCAGGACTCTGTAAATAACATACGATACATCTCATGAACAACATGAGTTTTGTATTTTAACTGGGCCAAATTGCTTGTAATAAAAGTAAACTAATGAAAATTGCTGCTGTAATTTGAGTCTTTTAATGTAACTTGCAATGATCCAAGGTTTTGAACAGGTGTGATACTGGTGTGTGCCCACAGGGGATGGACGGCCACCATGTCCCAACAATGCTGCGACATCAGCAAGGAGGAGGCGGAGTCATGTTTTGGGGCCTGAATCATCGGAGAGAGTTGGTCCCTGAAGGTGTGAACATGACCCACTTTCTTCCATGGTTCTTTCTTTAACAAAATCATCTTCATGTCCCGTCTCATGCAGGACATGTCCCGTCTCATGCAGGACATGTCCCGTCTCATCTCATGCTTGAGGAACACCTCTGCGTCACTGGCTGTTATGGGTATAAAAGAGGAGAAACTCACAGTGTGCACCTTTTCCTTTCTTACATTATAAAGAGTCAAGCAAGATAAGTTAAAGGCCAATTAATAATGAATGAATTCAACAGAAGGGCAAATGGACACGGACAGATGGCCGGGACAGGAGACGAGGGGAGGGGAATATAAATGTGACTGACACAAGGACATGTGACAAACCTGCCGAGGTGCAGAGAGTATTCCATGAAGCCCCCACACACTCAATGTGTCTCAAATACAACAGTGTTCCCCCTGATGATGCAAAACGTTTAAGTTAATATACCTAAAAGACTTTTCTTCTCTGGAGCCTGATTATTTAAAACTTTGCTACTGCTAAAGCCAGTTTAATGGAGCTCACCAGTTCCTTTGACATTTGCCCTGGATACACGGATACATTTCTTTTTTCATTTCTCCTCAAGTTTTCAGAATAACGCAACAAGACAAGAGAGAAAACACACACACACACACACACACACACACACAAACACACACACACACGTGTCTGTCCATGCAGAAGTTTTGAGGCCCAAATTCATAGATCTGTAATTGAGTGATGGTGATGTCAAAAACAGACTGCAGTGTTTTGTTGATCTCAGTCCAGTATTTTTGTGTCAAGTATTCAGTCTGGTCCCAGGCCGATGGTGAATACTGCCTCACACGTCCAGAGCCTCTTCTTACAACTCCAGGACTTGTTAGGAAAATACTTATTTCCCCCTGACATTACTTACCACGTACCAGCCACGAGCACGCTATACTTCCAGAACAAGCGGGGCGCGGTCACTGGGGCGCGGTGACTGGGGCGCGGTCACTGGGGCGCGGGCGCGGTCACTGGGGCGCGGTGACTGGGGCGCGGTGACTGGGGCGCGGTCACTGGGGCGCGGTCACTGGGGCGCGGTCACTGGGCGCGGTGACTGGGCGTGGTCACTGGGGCACAGCCACTGGGGCGCGGCCACTGGGTGGGGCGCGGTCACTGGGGAGCGGTCACTGGGGAGCGGTCACTGGGGCGCAGCCACTGGGTGGGGCGCGGTCACTGGGGCGCAGCCACTGGCTGGGGCGCTCCATTACAGTGGGTCATTTAGACTTGCAATGATCCAAGGTTTTGAACAGGTGTGATACTGGTGTGTGGCCACAGGGGGCGCATGTTGCTCACAGTGGTCCTCAGTGTGCCCAGTGAGCTTGTGTGTTTGCCCAGACACATGAATAATTAGAGGGAACATTGGATGAGACACTAGAATAATACATGTAAATACTCTGTTCTATGGTCTGAATCCATGGGTTTCAGATTGATGAGAAATCTGGACTGTTGCCATAGCGATTTGAAACAAAAGATCATATCTTTTGAATGGGAAAAAGTCCTCGAAATGTTACATAACAGGAAACTGAACAGTTTGCGTTCATGTTTTACAATCTGATGTCATAATCTCTGATGGAGGCGGGGCCAACATAACTCTTTGGGAGATTTTGTGTATTTGAGAAAACATTTAAAAATAGAAATCCACAAAGACTTTATTCCTAGTTTTGCTCCACAAATGTGTCATATTAATCTTGAGTTTTAAATCCTTTAAACTGACAACAATCACATTTTTGGAGTTGAATAATGGAACCACTTTCTGAAGCTGTTGTGAAAAGATTCTGCTTTTGCTTCTTTGTGAAAGACGTTATGAAGCAGACGCCCATTTTCAAGCCACAGAAGAGAAAAAGAATCTCTCTCGTGCCAAATGTGAAATAGTTGAAAACCTTGGACAAGGTATGAAAACCTGATATTTCACAAAACCTGACTCATTTCAAAGCAGCAGCAGCAGATATGTGTGTGAAGCTGGAGCCTCTGGAGTCCAGAACATGAGGTGTAGCTCCTCCAGAGGCTGTAGTTCTGCACAGACCTTCTACTCCACCTTTAACCACAGCTCACAAGCAGAAACGGCTCCAGGGGCCCAGAAATACATGAAGACTAAGGGCCATATTTTGCCTCTGGAGGTCGCGTTACCATGGGAACAGCGGGGCTCATTTGGTAAGGCAAAGCTCTTTACTGGACACCTCCACCTCCCACGCTGGACACCTCCACCTCCTGCGCCGGACACCTCCACCTCCCGCGCTGGACACCTCCACCTCCCGCACCGGCTCCACCTCCCGCGCCGGACACCTCCACCTCCCGCGCCGGACACCTCCACCTCCTGCGCCGGACACCTCCACCTCCTGCGCCGGACACCTCCACCTCCCGCGCCGGACACCTCCACCTCCCGCGCTGGACACCTCCACCTCCCGCGCCGGACACCTCCACCTCCCGCGCCGGACACCTCCACCTCCTGCGCCGGACACCTCCACCTCCCGCGCCGGCTCCACCTCCCGCGCCTGACACCTCCACCTCCCGCGCTGGACACCTCCACCTCCCGCGCTGGACACCTCCACCTCCCGCGCTGGACACCTCCACCTCCCGCGCCGGACACCTCCACCTCCCGCGCCGGACACCTCCACCTCCTGCGCTGGACACCTCCACCTCCCGCACCGGCTCCACCTCCCGCGCCGGACACCTCCACCTCCCGCGCCGGACACCTCCACCTCCTGCGCCGGACACCTCCACCTCCCGCGCTGGACACCTCCACCTCCCGCGCCGGCTCCACCTCCCGCGCCGCACACCTCCACCTCCCGTGCTGGACACCTCTCTCATTGGTCAGATGAAGCAGCTCACACACAGAGACTGTGGAGAGACGAGACCAGCTTCAAAATGCTTCATGTTTTATTACAATCAGTCACATATTCACAGAGAAACGTGCAGAGCTGCTACTCGTCTCATCCCCCAAAAGACTTTCAGCATTCACAGTTTAGAGAATAAGAAAGTATTTTATGTGTAATTGTAAGTTGGATTGGCCAATCAGAGCCCTGGATGGACAAGATGGTGAACGGTGGCGCCCTGCGACGAGTTGGCCACTGTCCAGGGTGTACCCCGCCTAAGGCCCGAAGTCACTGGGATAGGTTTCAGTCACCCGCGACCCCGAAAGGGAACAAGTGGTAGAAAATGGATGGATGGGTGCACGGTGGCAGAGTGGTTAGAGCTCTCGCCTCCCAAGAAGGAAGGTTCGACTCCGGGGCCAGACCAACATCACATGATCTCTCTGGCTGGGCCGTGGCTGCAGAGCCGCGGCGCGGTCAAATGGCCCAGCAGTTTCAGGAACCACGGCACTGCCATATAGCCTCATGGCTAACCCTGACCCTGACCCTGACCCTGACCCTAACCTTAACCTTAACCCTGCGCGGTCTAAAACGGCGCGGTCAAATAGTGCAACAGTTTCAGGAGCTCTGTAGACACTCCCCTCTGGGTGGAGTCTGCATGTTCTCGCCGTGTTACTGTGGGTTCTCCGGCTCCTCCCACCGTCCAAAGTGTGCACCCCACCTAAGGCCCAAAGTCACTGGGAACATTTTGGGAACACATTATGCTTTTGAATGCCACAGTCATCAGTCATTGGATAAAACACTATTACCATATATGGACTAGGACCCTCCCACTCCAGCCTCCAACGGCAAAGTCCAGCGTTAAGGTCCAGAAGGTCGCAAAACAGACTCCTTGCCCCGCCCCCTGGAAAAGGCTCACGTAAACGCTGCCTCTGGGGGCAAAATATGGCCCTAATTTTCACACAGTCTTGTTCACTGATGAGTGCTGTGCAACCCTGGATGGTCCAGAGGGATGGAGTGGTGGATGGACGGCCACCATGTCCCAACAATGCTGCGACATCAGCAAGGAGGAGGCGGAGTCATGTTTTGGGGCCTGAATCATCGGAGAGAGTTGGTCCCTGAAGGTGTGAACATGACCCACTTTCTTCCATGGTTCTTTCTTTAACAAAATCATCTTCATGTCCTATGCAGGACATGTCGCGTCTCATGCAGGACATGTCTCATCTCATGCTTGAGGAACACCTCTGCGTCACTGGCTGTTATGGGTATAAAAGAGGAGAAACTCACAGTGTGCACCTTTTCCTTTCTTACATTATAAAGAGTCAAGCAAGATAAGTTAAAGGCCAATTAATAATGAATGAATTCAACAGAAGGGCAAATGGACACGGACAGATGGCCGGGACAGGAGGGGAATATAAATGTGACTGACACAAGGACATGTGACAAACCTGCCGAGGTGCAGAGAGTATTCCATGAATCAAATCAAATCAAATCAAATCAATTTATTTTTGTAAGGCCCAAAATCACAACAACAGTTGCCTCTGAGGGCCACAGGGAGAAATGAATCAACAATGTCTGTGGTGGCGATGAAGTCAGACAATGTCTGTGGTGGCGAGGTACGATGTCCCAGTGTCCTCTGTCCTTAGACTCTCCTTCTCGGCCAGGAAAAACTACAAAAAAACCTCTTTGGGAAAAAAGCGTAGAAACCTGGAGGAGTTCCAGTGAAGGAGAGATCCGACTCTCACAGACGGACAGACGGACACGAGGGAGACTGGAGCTGGAGCCACTCTTCAGGCAGATGAGGGACCGACTGAGGCGAACTGGAGCCACTCTTCAGGCAGATGAGGGACCGTCGGAGGCGAGCTGGACCCACTCTTCAGGCAGAAGAGGGACCGTCGGAGGCGAGCTGGACCCACTCTTCAGGCAGATGAGGGACCGACTGAGGCGAACTGGAGCCACTCTTCAGGCAGATGAGGGACCGTCCACACAGGGCAGGGACCACTTCACCAGGAGAGGGGCATCTGGGTCCACAGGTCCTCAGGAGTGAGAGAAAGAAAAGAAGGCGGTGAACAGTTTGCAAGTGGAATCAAAAAATAAATATTGTTTGATAGCATAAGTAGTCAGAAGAAGAAGAGGATAGTGCTCAAGCTGTCATACTTCCCCCAGCATAGTTACTCCTAGGGCAGCGTAGCTGAAGCTGTGGGTTTATCTTTCTGTTCCTAACTACTCTGACCATAAGCGATTTCGAAGAGGAACGTTTTAAGCCTGGACTTAAATGAAGAGACTGTGTCAGCATATTTAACATGGGTCGGGAGCTGATTCCATAACACAGGAGCTTGGTAGCTAAACGCTCTACCTCCTACAGTACTTTTAGAGACTCTTGGCACCACCAGAAGGCCGGCATTCTGAGAGCGAAGAGCTCTGTTTGGATGATATGGTTCTATAGCATCTTTGAGGTAGGATGGGGCCCCCACACACTCAATGTGTCTCAAATACAACAGTGTTCCCCCTGATGATGCAAAACGTTTAAGTTTTAAGCGTCTTTGGGTCACTGAAAAGCGCTATATAAATAAAAGTTATTATTATTATTATTATTAATATACCTAAAAGACTTTTCTTCTCTGGAGCCTGATTATTTAAAACTTTGCTACTGCTAAAGCCAGTTTAATGGAGCTCACCAGTTCCTTTGACATTTGCCCTGGATACACGGATACATTTCTTTTTTCATTTCCCCTCAAGTTTTCAGAATAACGCAACAAGACAAGAGAGAAAACACACACACACACACACACACACACACAAACACACACACACACACGTGTCTGTCCATGCAGAAGTTTTGAGGCCCAAATTCATAGATCTGTAATTGAGTGATGGTGATGTCAAAAACAGACTGCAGTGTTTTGTTGATCTCAGTCCAGTATTTTTGTGTCAAGTATTCAGTCTGGTCCCAGGCCGACAGTGAATACTGCCTCACACGTCCAGAGCCTCTTCTTACAACTCCAGGACTTGTTAGGAAAATACTTATTTCCCCCTGACATTACTTACCACGTACCAGCCACGAGCACGCTATACTTCCAGAACAAGCGGGGCGCGGTCACTGGGGCGCGGTGACTGGGGCGCGTCACTGGGGCGCGGGCGCGTTCACTGGGGCACGGTGACTGGGGCGCGGTGACTGGGGCGCGGTGACTGGGGCGCGGTGACTGGGCGTGGTCACTGGGGCACGGCCACTGGGGCGCGGCCACTGGGTGGGGCGCGGTCACTGGGGCGCGGTCACTGGGGCGCAGCCACTGGGTGGGGCGCGGTCACTGGGGCGCAGCCACTGGGTGGGGCGCGGTCACTGGGGCGCAGCCACTGGGTGGGGCGCGGTCACTGGGGCGCTCCATTACAGTGGGTCATTTAGACTTTTGTACATGATGATAATTACTCTCTGTTTCAGTTTGTTAAGGTGGAATATTTAGGAAACGTTCGAAACAGCAGCACATTTGTCATGACGTAGTCGCAGTTGTATAATTACTAAACGTGATCACAAACAATTGGTCGATTTGAATCGTTCAGAAACCTCTGGACGATTGTGGTTTATTCTTCTGACTAGACTAGTGTTGACGTTTTTATCCTTTACTTTTTGAATTTTATTGCCTCAACTGACCAATTTACCAATTTCTGCCTGTGAGAGTCAGGGTTAGCTCTAGATTACGATAAGCGACGGACAACGAGCGCGATGAAGCGGTGTGCGACGGGGCGAAGCCACACGGCGGCACTGAAACAATACACGCATTAAGCCATAGACTAAGGTGGTTAGTTTTGTAACAGAGTGAACAGAACCTGGCGCAGCGAGGACAGGGCGAGGACAGGGCGAGGACAGGGCGAGGACAGGGCGAGGACAGGGCGAGGACAGGGCGAGGACAGGGCGAGGACAGGGCGAGGACAGGGCGAGGACAGAACCGGAAATGCACCAGCCGCAGTGACAGAGGGAAGAAGACGAGGCGCTTTTATACGCTTTCGCGCCACCTACTGGATGGACCCCATATCACCTCATTTCTCAAGCTGTATTTCTCTATATGAAATGAAATTAGCTAAAGATAAAGTGTTATATTACTACACACATGACTCATTTAAAGAAACAGTGGGAACATTAGAGTCTGAACACTTCTGTCACGAACACTTCAGTCATGAACACTTCTGTCATGAAAACTTCTGTCACGAACACTTCTGTCATGAACACTTCTGTCATGAACACTTCTGTCATGAACACTTCTGTCACGAACACTTCTGTCATGAACACTTCTGTCATGAACACTTCAGTCACGAACACTTCTGTCATGAACACTTCTGTCATGAACACTTCAGTCATGAACACTTCTGTCACGAACACTTCTGTCACGAACACTTCAGTCACGAACACTTCTGTCACGAACACTTCAGTCATGAACACTTCTGTCATGAACACTTCAGTCATGAACACTTCTGTCATGAACACTTCTGTCACGAACACTTCTGTCACGAACACTTCTGTCACGAACACTTCTGTCACGAACACTTCAGTCACGAACACGTCTGTCACGAACACTTCAGTCATGAACACTTCTGTCACGAACACTTCTGTCACGAACACTTCTGTCACGAACACTTCAGTCATGAACACTTCTGTCATGAACACTTCTGTCATGAACACTTCTGTCACGAACACTTCTGTCATGAACACTTCTGTCATGAACACTTCTGTCATGAACACTTCTGTCACGAACACTTCTGTCATGAACACTTCAGTCATGAACACTTCTGTCACGAACACTTCTGTCATGAACACTTCTGTCATGAACACTTCAGTCACGAACACTTCTGTCACGAACACTTCTGTCACGAACACTTCTGTCACGAACACTTCAGTCATGAACTCTTCTGTCACGAACACTTCTGTCACGAACACTTCTGTCATGAACACTTCAGTCACGAACACTTCTGTCATGAACACTTCAGTCATGAACACTTCTGTCATGAACACTTCAGTCACGAACACTTCTGTCATGAACACTTCAGTCATGAACTCTTCTGTCACGAACACTTCTGTCACGAACACTTCTGTCATGAACACTTCAGTCACGAACACTTCTGTCATGAACACTTCAGTCATGAACACTTCTGTCATGAACACTTCAGTCACGAACACTTCTGTCATGAACACTTCAGTCATGAACACTTCTGTCACGAACACTTCTGTCATGAACACTTCTGTCATGAACACTTCAGTCATGAACACTTCTGTCATGAACACTTCTGTCATGAACACTTCTGTCATGTCACGAACACTTCTGTCATGAACACTTCTGTCATGAACACTTCTGTCATGAACACTTCTGTCACGAACACTTCTGTCACGAACACTTCTGTCACGAACACTTCAGTCATGAAGTCTTCTGTCACAAACACTTCTGTCACGAACACTTCTGTCATGAACACTTCAGTCACGAACACTTCTGTCATGAACACTTCAGTCATGAACACTTCTGTCACGAACACTTCTGTCATGAACACTTCTGTCATGAACACTTCAGTCATGAACACTTCTGTCATGAACACTTCTGTCATGAACACTTCTGTCATGCCACGAACACTTCTGTCATGAACACTTCTGTCATGAACACTTCTGTCATGAACACTTCTGTCACGAACACTTCTGTCACGAACACTTCTGTCACGAACACTTCTGTCATGAACACTTCTGTCATGAATACTTCTGTCATGAATACTTCTGTCATGAACACTTCTGTCATGAACACTTCTGTCACGAACACTTCTGTCACGAACACTTCAGTCATGAACACTTCTGTCACGAACACTTCTGTCATGAACACTTCTGTCATGAACACTTCAGTCACGAACACTTCTGTCACGAACACTTCTGTCACGAACACTTCTGTCACGAACACTTCAGTCATGAACTCTTCTGTCACGGACACTTCTGTCACGAACACTTCTGTCATGAACACTTCAGTCACGAACACTTCTGTCATGAACACTTCAGTCATGAACACTTCTGTCATGAACACTTCAGTCACGAACACTTCTGTCATGAACACTTCAGTCATGAACACTTCAGTCATGAACACTTCTGTCACGAACACTTCTGTCATGAACACTTCTGTCATGAACACTTCAGTCATGAACACTTCTGTCATGAACACTTCTGTCATGAACACTTCTGTCATGTCACGAACACTTCTGTCATGAACACTTCTGTCATGAACACTTCTGTCATGAACACTTCTGTCACGAACACTTCTGTCACGAACACTTCTGTCACGAACACTTCTGTCACAAACACTTCAGTCATGAACTCTTCTGTCACGAACACTTCTGTCACGAACACTTCTGTCATGAACACTTCAGTCACGAACACTTCTGTCATGAACACTCCTGTCATGAACACTTCAGTCATGAACACTTCTGTCATGAACACTTCTGTCATGAACACTTCTGTCATGTCACGAACACTTCTGTCATGAACACTTCTGTCATGAACACTTCTGTCATGAACACTTCTGTCACGAACACTTCTGTCACGAACACTTCTGTCACGAACACTTCTGTCACGAACACTTCTGTCACGAACACTTCTGTCATGAATACTTCTGTCATGAATACTTCTGTCATGAACACTTCTGTCATGAACACTTCTGTCACGAACACTTCTGTCATGAACACTTCTGTCACGAACACTTCAGTCACGAACACTTCTGTCATGAACACTTCAGTCACGAACACGTCTGTCACGAACACTTCTGTCACGAACACTTCTGTCATGAACACTTCTGTCATGAACACTTCTGTCACGAACACGTCTGTCACGAACACTTCTGTCACGAACACTTCTGTCATGAACACGTCTGTCACGAACACGTCTGTCACGAACACTTCTGTTATGAACACTTCTGTCATGAACACTTCTGTCATGAACACTTCTGTCATGAACACTTCAGTCACGAACACTTCTGTCATGAACACTTCTGTCATGAATACTTCTGTCATGAACACTTCTGTCATGAACACTTCTGTCACGAACACTTCTGTCATGAACACTTCTGTCACGAACACTTCAGTCACGAACACTTCTGTCATGAACACTTCAGTCACGAACACGTCTGTCACGAACACTTCTGTCACGAACACTTCTGTCATGAACACTTCTGTCATGAACACTTCTGTCACGAACACGTCGGTCACGAACACTTCTGTCACGAACACTTCAGTCACGAACACGTCTGTCACGAACACTTCAGTCATGAACACTTCTGTCACGAACACTTCTGTCACGAACACTTCTGTCACGAACACTTCAGTCTTGAACACTTCTGTCATGAACACTTCTGTCATGAACACTTCTGTCACGAACACTTCTGTCATGAACACTTCTGTCACGAACACTTCTGTCATGAACACTTCTGTCATGAACACTTCTGTCATGAAAACTTCTGTCACGAACACTTCTGTCATGAACACTTCAGTCATGAACACTTCTGTCACGAACACTTCTGTCATGAACACTTCTGTCATGAACACTTCAGTCATGAACACTTCTGTCATGAACACTTCAGTCACGAACACTTCTGTCATGAACACTTCAGTCATGAACTCTTCTGTCACGAACACTTCTGTCACGAACACTTCTGTCATGAACACTTCAGTCACGAACACTTCTGTCATGAACACTTCAGTCATGAACACTTCTGTCATGAACACTTCAGTCACGAACACTTCTGTCATGAACACTTCAGTCATGAACACTTCTGTCACGAACACTTCTGTCATGAACACTTCTGTCACGAACACTTCAGTCATGAACACTTCTGTCATGAACACTTCTGTCATGAACACTTCTGTCATGTCACGAACACTTCTGTCATGAACACTTCTGTCATGAACACTTCTGTCATGAACACTTCTGTCACGAACACTTCTGTCACGAACACTTCTGTCACGAACACTTCTGTCACGAACACTTCAGTCATGAACTCTTCTGTCACAAACACTTCTGTCACGAACACTTCTGTCATGAACACTTCAGTCACGAACACTTCTGTCATGAACACTTCAGTCATGAACACTTCTGTCACGAACACTTCTGTCATGAACACTTCTGTCATGAACACTTCAGTCATGAACACTTCTGTCATGAACACTTCTGTCATGAACACTTCTGTCATGCCACGAACACTTCTGTCATGAACACTTCTGTCATGAACACTTCTGTCATGAACACTTCTGTCACGAACACTTCTGTCACGAACACTTCTGTCACGAACACTTCTGTCACGAACACTTCTGTCACGAATACTTCTGTCATGAATACTTCTGTCATGAACACTTCTGTCATGAACACTTCTGTCACGAACACTTCTGTCATGAACACTTCAGTCATGAACACTTCTGTCACGAACACTTCTGTCATGAACACTTCTGTCATGAACACTTCAGTCACGATTACTTCTGTCACGAACACTTCTGTCACGAACACTTCTGTCACGAACACTTCAGTCATGAACTCTTCTGTCACGGACACTTCTGTCACGAACACTTCTGTCATGAACACTTCAGTCACGAACACTTCTGTCATGAACACTTCAGTCATGAACACTTCTGTCATGAACACTTCAGTCACGAACACTTCTGTCATGAACACTTCAGTCATGAACACTTCTGTCACGAACACTTCTGTCATGAACACTTCTGTCATGAACACTTCAGTCATGAACACTTCTGTCATGAACACTTCTGTCATGAACACTTCTGTCATGTCACGAACACTTCTGTCATGAACACTTCTGTCATGAACACTTCTGTCATGAACACTTCTGTCACGAACACTTCTGTCACGAACACTTCTGTCACGAACACTTCTGTCACAAACACTTCAGTCATGAACTCTTCTGTCACGAACACTTCTGTCACGAACACTTCTGTCATGAACACTTCAGTCACGAACACTTCTGTCATGAACACTTCTGTCATGAACACTTCAGTCATGAACACTTCTGTCATGAACACTTCTGTCATGAACACTTCTGTCATGTCACGAACACTTCTGTCATGAACACTTCTGTCATGAACACTTCTGTCATGAACACTTCTGTCACGAACACTTCTGTCACGAACACTTCTGTCACGAACACTTCTGTCACGAACACTTCTGTCATGAACACTTCTGTCATGAATACTTCTGTCATGAATACTTCTGTCATGAACACTTCTGTCATGAACACTTCTGTCACGAACACTTCTGTCATGAACACTTCAGTCATGAACACTTCTGTCATGAACACTTCAGTCACGAACACTTCTGTCATGAACACTTCAGTCATGAACTCTTCTGTCACGAACACTTCTGTCACGAACACTTCTGTCATGAACACTTCAGTCACGAACACTTCAGTCATGAACACTTCTGTCATGAACACTTCTGTCATGAACACTTCTGTCATGTCACGAACACTTCTGTCATGAACACTTCTGTCATGAACACTTCTGTCATGAACACTTCTGTCACGAACACTTCTGTCACGAACACTTCAGTCATGAACACATCTGTCATGAACACTTCTGTCATGAACACTTCTGTCATGTCACGAACACTTCTGTCATGAACACTTCTGTCATGAACACTTCTGTCACGAACACTTCTGTCATGAACACTTCTGTCACGAACACTTCTGTCATGAACACTTCTGTCATGAACACTTCTGTCATGAAAACTTCTGTCACGAACACTTCTGTCATGAACACTTCAGTCATGAACACTTCTGTCACGAACACTTCTGTCATGAACACTTCTGTCATGAACACTTCAGTCATGAACACTTCAGTCATGAACACTTCAGTCACGAACACTTCTGTCATGAACACTTCAGTCATGAACTCTTCTGTCACGAACACTTCTGTCACGAACACTTCTGTCATGAACACTTCAGTCACGAACACTTCTGTCATGAACACTTCAGTCATGAACACTTCTGTCATGAACACTTCAGTCACGAACACTTCTGTCATGAACACTTCAGTCATGAACACTTCTGTCACGAACACTTCTGTCATGAACACTTCTGTCACGAACACTTCAGTCATGAACACTTCTGTCATGAACACTTCTGTCATGAACACTTCTGTCATGTCACGAACACTTCTGTCATGAACACTTCTGTCATGAACACTTCTGTCATGAACACTTCTGTCACGAACACTTCTGTCACGAACACTTCTGTCACGAACACTTCTGTCACGAACACTTCAGTCATGAACTCTTCTGTCACAAACACTTCTGTCACGAACACTTCTGTCATGAACACTTCAGTCACGAACACTTCTGTCATGAACACTTCAGTCATGAACACTTCTGTCACGAACACTTCTGTCATGAACACTTCTGTCATGAACACTTCAGTCATGAACACTTCTGTCATGAACACTTCTGTCATGAACACTTCTGTCATGCCACGAACACTTCTGTCATGAACACTTCTGTCATGAACACTTCTGTCACGAACACTTCTGTCACGAACACTTCTGTCACGAACACTTCTGTCATGAACACTTCTGTCATGAATACTTCTGTCATGAATACTTCTGTCATGAACACTTCTGTCATGAACACTTCTGTCACGAACACTTCTGTCATGAACACTTCAGTCATGAACACTTCTGTCACGAACACTTCTGTCATGAACACTTCTGTCATGAACACTTCAGTCACGATTACTTCTGTCACGAACACTTCTGTCACGAACACTTCTGTCACGAACACTTCAGTCATGAACTCTTCTGTCACGGACACTTCTGTCACGAACACTTCTGTCATGAACACTTCAGTCACGAACACTTCTGTCATGAACACTTCAGTCATGAACACTTCTGTCATGAACACTTCAGTCACGAACACTTCTGTCATGAACACTTCAGTCATGAACACTTCTGTCACGAACACTTCTGTCATGAACACTTCTGTCATGAACACTTCAGTCATGAACACTTCTGTCATGAACACTTCTGTCATGAACACTTCTGTCATGTCACGAACACTTCTGTCATGAACACTTCTGTCATGAACACTTCTGTCATGAACACTTCTGTCACGAACACTTCTGTCACGAACACTTCTGTCACGAACACTTCTGTCACAAACACTTCAGTCATGAACTCTTCTGTCACGAACACTTCTGTCACGAACACTTCTGTCATGAACACTTCAGTCACGAACACTTCTGTCATGAACACTTCTGTCATGAACACTTCAGTCATGAACACTTCTGTCATGAACACTTCTGTCATGAACACTTCTGTCATGTCACGAACACTTCTGTCATGAACACTTCTGTCATGAACACTTCTGTCATGAACACTTCTGTCACGAACACTTCTGTCACGAACACTTCTGTCACGAACACTTCTGTCACGAACACTTCTGTCATGAACACTTCTGTCATGAATACTTCTGTCATGAATACTTCTGTCATGAACACTTCTGTCATGAACACTTCTGTCACGAACACTTCTGTCATGAACACTTCTGTCACGAACACTTCAGTCACGAACACTTCTGTCATGAACACTTCAGTCACGAACACGTCTGTCACGAACACTTCTGTCACGAACACTTCTGTCATGAACACTTCTGTCATGAACACTTCTGTCACGAACACGTCTGTCACGAACACTTCTGTCACGAACACTTCTGTCATGAACACGTCTGTCACGAACACGTCTGTCACGAACACTTCTGTTATGAACACTTCTGTCATGAACACTTCTGTCATGAACACTTCTGTCATGAACACTTCAGTCACGAACACTTCTGTCATGAACACTTCTGTCATGAATACTTCTGTCATGAACACTTCTGTCATGAACACTTCTGTCACGAACACGTCTGTCATGAACACTTCTGTCACGAACACTTCAGTCACGAACACTTCTGTCATGAACACTTCAGTCACGAACACGTCTGTCACGAACACTTCTGTCACGAACACTTCTGTCATGAACACTTCTGTCATGAACACTTCTGTCACGAACACGTCGGTCACGAACACTTCTGTCACGAACACTTCAGTCACGAACACGTCTGTCACGAACACTTCAGTCATGAACACTTCTGTCACGAACACTTCTGTCACGAACACTTCTGTCACGAACACTTCAGTCACGAACACTTCTGTCATGAACACTTCTGTCATGAACACTTCTGTCACGAACACTTCTGTCATGAACACTTCTGTCACGAACACTTCTGTCATGAACACTTCTGTCATGAACACTTCTGTCATGAAAACTTCTGTCACGAACACTTCTGTCATGAACACTTCAGTCATGAACACTTCTGTCACGAACACTTCTGTCATGAACACTTCTGTCATGAACACTTCAGTCACGAACACTTCTGTCACGAACACTTCTGTCACGAACACTTCTGTCACGAACACTTCAGTCATGAACTCTTCTGTCACGAACACTTCTGTCACGAACACTTCTGTCATGAACACTTCAGTCACGAACACTTCTGTCATGAACACTTCAGTCATAAACACTTCTGTCATGAACACTTCAGTCACGAACACTTCTGTCATGAACACTTCAGTCATGAACACTTCTGTCACGAACACTTCTGTCATGAACACTTCTGTCATGAACACTTCAGTCATGAACACTTCTGTCATGAACACTTCTGTCATGAACACTTCTGTCATGTCACGAACACTTCTGTCACGAACACTTCTGTCATGAACACTTCTGTCACGAACACTTCTGTCACGAACACTTCTGTCACGAACACTTCAGTCATGAACTCTTCTGTCACGAACACTTCTGTCACGAACACTTCTGTCATGAACACTTCAGTCACGAACACTTCTGTCATGAACACTTCAGTCATGAACACTTCTGTCATGAACACTTCAGTCACGAACACTTCTGTCATGAACACTTCAGTCATGAACACTTCTGTCACGAACACTTCTGTCATGAACACTTCTGTCATGAACACTTCAGTCATGAACACTTCAGTCATGAACACTTCTGTCATGAACACTTCTGTCATGAACACTTCTGTCATGTCACGAACACTTCTGTCATGAACACTTCTGTCATGAACACTTCTGTCATGAACACTTCTGTCACGAACACTTCTGTCACGAACACTTCTGTCACGAACACTTCTGTCACGAACACTTCAGTCATGAACTCTTCTGTCACGAACACTTCTGTCACGAACACTTCTGTCATGAACACTTCAGTCACGAACACTTCTGTCATGAACACTTCTGTCACGAACACTTCAGTCACGAACACTTCTGTCATGAACACTTCAGTCACGAACACGTCTGTCACGAACACTTCTGTCACGAACACTTCTGTCATGAACACTTCTGTCATGAACACTTCTGTCACGAACACGTCGGTCACGAACACTTCTGTCACGAACACTTCAGTCACGAACACGTCTGTCACGAACACTTCAGTCATGAACACTTCTGTCACGAACACTTCTGTCACGAACACTTCTGTCACGAACACTTCAGTCATGAACACTTCTGTCATGAACACTTCTGTCATGAACACTTCTGTCACGAACACTTCTGTCATGAACACTTCTGTCACGAACACTTCTGTCATGAACACTTCTGTCATGAACACTTCTGTCATGAAAACTTCTGTCACGAACACTTCTGTCATGAACACTTCAGTCATGAACACTTCTGTCACGAACACTTCTGTCATGAACACTTCTGTCATGAACACTTCAGTCACGAACACTTCTGTCACGAACACTTCTGTCACGAACACTTCTGTCACGAACACTTCAGTCATGAACTCTTCTGTCACGAACACTTCTGTCACGAACACTTCTGTCATGAACACTTCAGTCACGAACACTTCTGTCATGAACACTTCAGTCATGAACACTTCTGTCATGAACACTTCAGTCACGAACACTTCTGTCATGAACACTTCAGTCATGAACACTTCTGTCACGAACACTTCTGTCATGAACACTTCTGTCATGAACACTTCAGTCATGAACACTTCTGTCATGAACACTTCTGTCATGAACACTTCTGTCATGTCACGAACACTTCTGTCACGAACACTTCTGTCATGAACACTTCTGTCACGAACACTTCTGTCACGAACACTTCTGTCACGAACACTTCAGTCATGAACTCTTCTGTCACGAACACTTCTGTCACGAACACTTCTGTCATGAACACTTCAGTCACGAACACTTCTGTCATGAACACTTCAGTCATGAACACTTCTGTCATGAACACTTCAGTCACGAACACTTCTGTCATGAACACTTCAGTCATGAACACTTCTGTCACGAACACTTCTGTCATGAACACTTCTGTCATGAACACTTCAGTCATGAACACTTCTGTCATGAACACTTCTGTCATGAACACTTCTGTCATGTCACGAACACTTCTGTCATGAACACTTCTGTCATGAACACTTCTGTCATGAACACTTCTGTCACGAACACTTCTGTCACGAACACTTCTGTCACGAACACTTCTGTCACGAACACTTCAGTCATGAACTCTTCTGTCACGAACACTTCTGTCACGAACACTTCTGTCATGAACACTTCAGTCACGAACACTTCTGTCATGAACACTTCAGTCATGAACACTTCTGTCACGAACACTTCTGTCATGAACACTTCTGTCATGAACACTTCAGTCATGAACACTTCTGTCATGAACACTTCAGTCACGAACACTTCTGTCATGAACACTTCTGTCATGAACACTTCTGTCATGAACACTTCTGTCACGAACACTTCTGTCACGAACACTTCTGTCACGAACACTTCTGTCACGAACACTTCTGTCATGAAAACTTCTGTCATGAATACTTCTGTCATGAACACTTCTGTCATGAACACTTCTGTCACGAACACTTCTGTCATGAACACTTCAGTCATGAACACTTCTGTCACGAACACTTCTGTCATGAACACTTCTGTCATGAACACTTCAGTCACGAACACTTCTGTCACGAACACTTCTGTCACGAACACTTCTGTCACGAACACTTCAGTCATGAACTCTTCTGTCACGAACACTTCTGTCACGAACACTTCTGTCATGAACACTTCAGTCACGAACACTTCTGTCATGAACACTTCACTCATGAACACTTCTGTCATGAACACTTCAGTCACGAACACTTCTGTCATGAACACTTCAGTCATGAACACTTCTGTCACGAACACTTCTGTCATGAACACTTCTGTCATGAACACTTCAGTCATGAACACTTCTGTCATGAACACTTCTGTCATGAACACTTCTGTCATGTCACGAACACTTCTGTCATGAACACTTCTGTCATAAACACTTCTGTCATGAACACTTCTGTCACGAACACTTCTGTCACGAACACTTCTGTCACGAACACTTCTGTCACAAACACTTCAGTCATGAACTCTTCTGTCACGAACACTTCTGTCACGAACACTTCTGTCATGAACACTTCAGTCACGAACACTTCTGTCACGAACACTTCAGTCATGAACACTTCTGTCACGAACACTTCTGTCATGAACACTTCTGCCATGAACACTTCAGTCATGAACACTTCTGTCATGAACACTTCTGTCATGAACACTTCTGTCATGTCACGAACACTTCTGTCATGAACACTTCTGTCATGAACACTTCTGTCATGAACACTTCTGTCACGAACACTTCTGTCACGAACACTTCTGTCACGAACACTTCTGTCATGAACACTTCTGTCATGAATACTTCTGTCATGAATACTTCTGTCATGAACACTTCTGTCATGAACACTTCTGTCACGAACACTTCTGTCATGAACACTTCTGTCACGAACACTTCAGTCACGAACACTTCAGTCATGAACTCTTCTGTCACGAACACTTCTGTCACGAACACTTCTGTCATGAACACTTCAGTCACGAACACTTCTGTCATGAACACTTCAGTCATGAACACTTCTGTCACGAACACTTCTGTCATGAACACTTCTGTCATGAACACTTCAGTCATGAACACTTCTGTCATGAACACTTCTGTCATGAACACTTCTGTCATGTCACGAACACTTCTGTCATGAACACTTCTGTCATGAACACTTCTGTCATGAACACTTCTGTCACGAACACTTCTGTCACGAACACTTCTGTCACGAACACTTCTGTCACGAACACTTCTGTCATGAACACTTCTGTCATGAATACTTCTGTCATGAACACTTCTGTCACGAACACTTCTGTCATGAACACTTCTGTCACGAACACTTCAGTCACGAACACTTCTGTCATGAACACTTCAGTCACGAACACGTCTGTCACGAACACTTCTGTCACAAACACTTCTGTCATGAACACTTCTGTCACGAACACGTCTGTCACGAACACTTCTGTCACGAACACTTCTGTCATGAACACGTCTGTCACGAACACGTCTGTCATGAACACTTCTGTCATGAACACTTCAGTCATGAACACTTCTGTCATGAACACTTCTGTCATGAACACTTCTGTCATGTCACGAACACTTCTGTCACGAACACTTCTGTCATGAACACTTCTGTCACGAACACTTCTGTCACGAACACTTCTGTCACGAACACTTCAGTCATGAACTCTTCTGTCACGAACACTTCTGTCACGAACACTTCTGTCATGAACACTTCAGTCACGAACACTTCTGTCATGAACACTTCAGTCATGAACACTTCTGTCATGAACACTTCTGTCATGAACACTTCAGTCATGAACACTTCTGTCATGAACACTTCTGTCATGAACACTTCTGTCATGTCACGAACACTTCTGTCACGAACACTTCTGTCATGAACACTTCTGTCACGAACACTTCTGTCACGAACACTTCTGTCACGAACACTTCAGTCATGAACTCTTCTGTCACGAACACTTCTGTCACGAACACTTCTGTCATGAACACTTCAGTCACGAACACTTCTGTCATGAACACTTCAGTCATGAACACTTCTGTCATGAACACTTCAGTCACGAACACTTCTGTCATGAACACTTCAGTCATGAACACTTCTGTCACGAACACTTCTGTCATGAACACTTCTGTCATGAACACTTCAGTCATGAACACTTCTGTCATGAACACTTCTGTCATGAACACTTCTGTCATGTCACGAACACTTCTGTCATGAACACTTCTGTCATGAACACTTCTGTCATGAACACTTCTGTCACGAACACTTCTGTCACGAACACTTCTGTCACGAACACTTCTGTCACGAACACTTCAGTCATGAACTCTTCTGTCACGAACACTTCTGTCACGAACACTTCTGTCATGAACACTTCAGTCACGAACACTTCTGTCATGAACACTTCAGTCATGAACACTTCTGTCACGAACACTTCTGTCATGAACACTTCTGTCATGAACACTTCAGTCATGAACACTTCTGTCATGAACACTTCAGTCACGAACACTTCTGTCATGAACACTTCTGTCATGAACACTTCTGTCATGAACACTTCTGTCACGAACACTTCTGTCACGAACACTTCTGTCACGAACACTTCTGTCACGAACACTTCTGTCATGAAAACTTCTGTCATGAATACTTCTGTCATGAACACTTCTGTCATGAACACTTCTGTCACGAACACTTCTGTCATGAACACTTCAGTCATGAACACTTCTGTCACGAACACTTCTGTCATGAACACTTCTGTCATGAACACTTCAGTCACGAACACTTCTGTCACGAACACTTCTGTCACGAACACTTCTGTCACGAACACTTCAGTCATGAACTCTTCTGTCACGAACACTTCTGTCACGAACACTTCTGTCATGAACACTTCAGTCACGAACACTTCTGTCATGAACACTTCACTCATGAACACTTCTGTCATGAACACTTCAGTCACGAACACTTCTGTCATGAACACTTCAGTCATGAACACTTCTGTCACGAACACTTCTGTCATGAACACTTCTGTCATGAACACTTCAGTCATGAACACTTCTGTCATGAACACTTCTGTCATGAACACTTCTGTCATGTCACGAACACTTCTGTCATGAACACTTCTGTCATGAACACTTCTGTCATGAACACTTCTGTCACGAACACTTCTGTCACGAACACTTCTGTCACGAACACTTCTGTCACAAACACTTCAGTCATGAACTCTTCTGTCACGAACACTTCTGTCACGAACACTTCTGTCATGAACACTTCAGTCACGAACACTTCTGTCACGAACACTTCAGTCATGAACACTTCTGTCACGAACACTTCTGTCATGAACACTTCTGCCATGAACACTTCAGTCATGAACACTTCTGTCATGAACACTTCTGTCATGAACACTTCTGTCATGTCACGAACACTTCTGTCATGAACACTTCTGTCATGAACACTTCTGTCATGAACACTTCTGTCACGAACACTTCTGTCACGAACACTTCTGTCACGAACACTTCTGTCATGAACACTTCTGTCATGAATACTTCTGTCATGAATACTTCTGTCATGAACACTTCTGTCATGAACACTTCTGTCACGAACACTTCTGTCATGAACACTTCTGTCACGAACACTTCAGTCACGAACACTTCAGTCATGAACTCTTCTGTCACGAACACTTCTGTCACGAACACTTCTGTCATGAACACTTCAGTCACGAACACTTCTGTCATGAACACTTCAGTCATGAACACTTCTGTCACGAACACTTCTGTCATGAACACTTCTGTCATGAACACTTCAGTCATGAACACTTCTGTCATGAACACTTCTGTCATGAACACTTCTGTCATGTCACGAACACTTCTGTCATGAACACTTCTGTCATGAACACTTCTGTCATGAACACTTCTGTCACGAACACTTCTGTCACGAACACTTCTGTCACGAACACTTCTGTCACGAACACTTCTGTCATGAACACTTCTGTCATGAATACTTCTGTCATGAACACTTCTGTCACGAACACTTCTGTCATGAACACTTCTGTCACGAACACTTCAGTCACGAACACTTCTGTCATGAACACTTCAGTCACGAACACGTCTGTCACGAACACTTCTGTCACAAACACTTCTGTCATGAACACTTCTGTCACGAACACGTCTGTCACGAACACTTCTGTCACGAACACTTCTGTCATGAACACGTCTGTCACGAACACGTCTGTCACGAACACTTCTGTTATGAACACTTCTGTCATGAACACTTCTGTAATGAACACTTCTGTCATGAACACTTCAGTCACGAACACTTCTGTCATGAACACTTCTGTCATGAATACTTCTGTCATGAATACTTCTGTCATGAACACTTCTGTCATGAACACTTCTGTCACGAACACTTCTGTCATGAACACTTCTGTCACGAACACTTCAGTCACGAACACTTCTGTCATGAACACTTCAGTCACGAACACGTCTGTCACGAACACTTCTGTCACGAACACTTCTGTCATGAACACTTCTGTCATGAACACTTCTGTCACGAACACGTCTGTCACGAACACTTCTGTCACGAACACTTCAGTCACGAACACGTCTGTCACGAACACTTCAGTCATGAACACTTCTGTCACGAACACTTCTGTCACGAACACTTCTGTCACGAACACTTCAGTCATGAACACTTCTGTCATGAACACTTCTGTCATGAACACTTCTGTCACGAACACTTCAGTCATGAACACTTCTGTCACGAACACTTCTGTCATGAACACTTCTGTCATGAACACTTCAGTCACGAACACTTCTGTCACGAACACTTCTGTCACGAACACTTCTGTCACGAACACTTCAGTCATGAACTCTTCTGTCACGAACACTTCTGTCACGAACACTTCTGTCATGAACACTTCAGTCACGAACACTTCTGTCATGAACACTTCAGTCACGAACACTTCTGTCACGAACACTTCTGTCACGAACACTTCTGTCACGAACACTTCAGTCATGAACTCTTCTGTCACGAACACTTCTGTCACGAACACTTCTGTCATGAACACTTCAGTCACGAACACTTCTGTCATGAACACTTCAGTCACGAACACTTCTGTCATGAACACTTAAGTCATGAACACTTCTGCCATGAACACTTCAGTCACGAACACTTCTGTCATGAACACTTCAGTCATGAACACTTCTGTCACGAACACTTCTGTCATGAACACTTCAGTCATGAACACTTCTGTCATGAACACTTCTGTCATGAACACTTCTGTCATGTCACGAACACTTCTGTCATGAACACTTCTGTCACGAACACTTCTGTCACGAACACTTCTGTCACGAACACTTCTGTCATGAATACTTCTGTCATGAATACTTCTGTCATGAACACTTCTGTCATGAACACTTCTGTCACGAACACTTCTGTCATGAACACTTCTGTCACGAACACTTCAGTCACGAACACTTCTGTCACGAACACTTCTGTCATGAACACTTCTGTCACGAACACTTCAGTCACGAACACTTCTGTCATGAACACTTCTGTCACGAACACTTCTGTCATGAACACTTCTGTCACGAACACTTCTGTCATGAACACTTCTGTCACGAACACTTCAGTCACGAACACTTCTGTCATGAACACTTCAGTCACGAACACGTCTGTCACGAACACTTCTGTCACGAACACGTCTGTCACGAACACGTCTGTCACGAACACTTCTGTCACGAACACTTCTGTCATGAACACTTCTGTCATGAACACTTCAGTCATGAACACTTCTGTCATGAACACTTCAGTCATGAACACTTCTGTCATGAACACTTCTGTCATGAACACTTCTGTCATGTCACGAACACTTCTGTCATGAACACTTCTGTCACGAACACTTCTGTCACGAACACTTCTGTCACGAACACTTCTGTCATGAATACTTCTGTCATGAATACTTCTGTCATGAACACTTCTGTCATGAACACTTCTGTCACGAACACTTCTGTCATGAACACTTCTGTCACGAACACTTCAGTCACGAACACTTCTGTCACGAACACTTCTGTCATGAACACTTCTGTCACGAACACTTCAGTCACGAACACTTCTGTCATGAACAC
Source organism: Eucyclogobius newberryi (assembly GCF_026437365.1). NCBI lineage: Eukaryota > Metazoa > Chordata > Actinopteri > Gobiiformes > Gobiidae > Eucyclogobius > Eucyclogobius newberryi. The sequence continues at coordinate 39,330,838 of NW_027316167.1, forward strand.
TTCTGTCACGAACACTTCTGTCATGAACACTTCTGTCACGAACACTTCAGTCACGAACACTTCTGTCATGAACACTTCAGTCACGAACACGTCTGTCACGAACACTTCTGTCACGAACACGTCTGTCACGAACACGTCTGTCACGAACACTTCTGTCATGAACACTTCTGTCATGAACACTTGTCTGTATCCGGAAGTCCCAGAGGACGTTGGCTCGGTCGTTCTCCACCACCTTTGGAGGTGTTTCTCATTTTGTCCTTGGGGTCTCCAGCCCGTACTCTGCACAGATGTTTCTGTACACTATGCCAGTCACCTGGTTATGGCGCTCCATGTATGCTGTCCCTGCCAGCATCCTGCAGGGAAGGTATCGGTGGTGCCCGTAGTGATCAGAGCACTTGGGGCAGTGACCCCCAAACTGGAGGAGTGGCTTGGGCAGATCCCAGGAAGGACGTCAGACATCTCGGTCCAGAAAAGTGCAGTGCAGGAACAGCAAAGATACTGCGCAGAACCCTCAAGCTCCCAAAGGTGAGAGTTTTATATATTAATATATATGCGGCCGACTGTTCATTTTCCCTTTGGACTGTACGTCCCACATTTCCCCAAGAGATGGCGCACTTTGACCTTCTTGGCGCCCTCTTCTTCTCTGTTCAGCTTTTCCCAACTAGCCTTTCTGTAAAAATATGTCAATGTCACGTCGGATGAATCACCAAAACAGGAAAAAACGTTGGGCTGCTGAAAAGAATCCAGGACAAAGTGAAAGAGGAAAACCCTGAGCAGTTTCATCAGAATCACTGTGGAAGTCTAAACTGCAGCTTAACCATGTCGAGAATCCCGTTGTAAAACTTGTGCACTTTACACGTGCAAAGGGACTCCAGCATCGTCACACCATCTGTTCCTGGCCCGGCCCCTCGACCAGGGGGAACCCTCCATTGTGGCCCTCGAGTCAAAAAGTTTGCCCGTCCCTGGTCTAAGGACGCTGGGACATCACCACGTCCCTATAAACATGGTTTAATCTGTTTTTCACTGTCGGCCCTCGAGGAAACTGCTGTTGTGATTAATAAATTGAATTGAAATGAATCTTTACCTGTGTTTTTTAAATGTAGTTTTGTCCTAATCAAAACATCTATTACAGACTATACATTATCCAGAATACTTGTGTTATAGATGATTTGAAGAGGAGTTTCTCGTGGTATTATACAAAAACTGAAGCTACTGCAGTTCTAAACAAAATGATGGAATTAGATTTAGGTTTATTTAGAATTAATGGTTGAATTCAACTGGCCTGAGCAAATCCATACTTCACAGTTATATTGCCCTACTGGTATTAAAGCTCATATACCGGTAGTCATATTTGTGTGAATATAATGGTGTAATTGTGCTGGAATGTACCTAATTGTAATAAAGACTATTTATTGCAATAGGACCTAAGGACGCACGCCCTTCTCATCATTGCCCTCCATGTGCTGAGATGCAAATGTAGGTAAAGTCACACTCATTCATTGTGCACATCTTCCCGTTTGCCTCATTCTACTTCTACTTGAATCATTTTATTTTGGCATTAGACTCCAGCAAATACATGAAAATAAATCAACACTTCAACAATTCCACTAAATGATAAACTCTGTGTTCTCGCCATGAAAGTGCTGGTGTTTCATTGTTTTACCATGAAATGTCATGAACTGTCAGTAAATGTGGTATTTATCCACAGATTATTCTGTTCTTAAACTCTGTTCAGTCAGATCATGTGACATGTAATACTTTGTCGCCCTCTGGTGGTACTACGCTGCCAAAATGAATATTTAGATGACTTTTTTTATTTTCTTTGTTTATTTACTTCAGAATCAAAATCAGAATAAGGTTTATTGCCATTGTCAATGAACAAAATTCACAAACATAGGAAAATGTCTTGGTGCAACATAAAACAATGAATAATGAATTAGTCAAAAGAGAAATAATTAAAATCTACTATGGGATCAAAATAACATTAAGCTATCAGATAAGAAATACTTTACTTTAATGTAGTGAGTTTTTTTTAATGAGAGCTGGAAACTTATAAACACACGACTGAGCAAACGTTTGATGATATGTTGTAACACCCACCAACATAATAATCCCCACAAACCTAATAATTAGTCGATCAGAGGTCAAACGCATAAGCACTCACATTGAAGTCTACGCATGGGGCCTTCTTCAGGGCATAAATGAGTCAAACTGAGTTTAGGCCGGCAATCAGTCACATGATGCCACATAAATAACATCTATTACAAAGAAGCATTAAAACAATATACAAAGAGAAAACATTTGTGTGCGGAATGATACAGAAACTATGTGGGACAACCAGGTTCAAATAATGATATATTACATGATGTTGCAGTTAGTGGAGACTTTAAAGGCGATATCTTCATTTATATAGGAACTGTGGTGACACGATCCACATTGGAACGTGCCGGTTGTGGGAGAAAAAGTCATTTTTACCACTCTATCTTCGAGGGTCGGGGCCCTTCTCACCACAAAAAACTGGGGGATCAGCAAAAGGAGCCATAAAAGTGGGACCGCTACAGAGAATGTCGATCCATTTGATGTTCTTTGTCAGGTTCATGTATTGAATAGAGCAAAAAGTCCAGTTATTTGTTCTTTTTGAATGTTTTTAATGAATAGGCTGCTCCTTTCCATTAAGGTTGCTTTCCACAGCGCATAATTTAGTGCTTAAATCATACGTACATGTCATTTGCTTGCATCAGAATCACTCTCTTCTGAGTCTCTGAAATGGTCTGAATGGGATGTTAGAAAAAAGGCCACTGGGGTGAAAACGATCCGCTCTGAGAAACCACCCTCAGAATCCACACTGTCCGATCTTAGTGTTGTTAGATGTTAGATAATGATGTAGATCTTGCAGTTACTGTTCTGAGCCTGAAAAAATCCACACATCTCCCATGGGATTGAATGGAATTTCTGAACGGGTTTAAGGGGCTCAACACGCACCAGTGTGGTTTGGAACATACACAACTCCCTTGGCAGTGACCTTGATCTGTTTGTGTAGGTCGTCCTGGAACAAGAAGATTATACTTTAGTGTCCGACGTGTCAGGTCCATAGTAAAGTCAGGAAGGGGATGATTTCTAAATAATGATGTAGAGTCCTTCACTGTGATCGATATAAAGACTCCACCTCCTGCAGGGAGGGATTGAGAAAAGGCTTTCTGTAATCTGTGAAATTTGATACCGGTTCAGTTATGGTCTCATTTCCACTTATTATGAGTCTCCATAATAATAAGTGGGTATTAGAGGTATTTTGTGCCTCAGATTTTTTCTTCTGCTGATGTTCCAGCATAATGTTTTCCCCTCAGGCTCCTCCTCCTCCTAAAAGTACATTTTGCATAATAGGTCTTCTTTAAATAGACTTGTATCTATTAAGCTCCGCTCCGTCTGCATGAGGCGCTCCTGTTAGGGTCAAAAGCAGTGTGACTGACAGGGATAATACCTGCAGAATATATATAAATGATAGTTTAGACCAATAGCAGCGGAAGCAGTTCACTGTATAAAGAAAAGTTTCAAAATGTGTTGCAATATTTACCCACAAGAAAAAGACAATTTAAACAAGACTTCAACAGACTAAAGGAGTTTTCAGAATTGTTTGTCTGACAGAGTGAACTGCAGGGTTCCTCTAGGTGGAGCTGTGATGCTGCTGTGTGGACTCGAACACACAGATCTGTCTCATGGTTCTGTTTTGATCAGCTGACAGCGGCTGGAGGACATGATGTGTGTCTGCTGCTGTCTGTCCCACCAGCAGTGAGAGACGACCAATCAGAAGTCCCACAACATGAAATGAGAAATGAAGACCTTGTTTTGGTCAGTTTGCTCTCTCAACATCGAAGCGTTCATCTGGAAAGATCAAAATTGTCCAGTTTGCACGAATAAATCCATGAATCCTCTTGACATCATCACTTCAAAGGCCATTTTCTCCAAATGTATTTTTCTGTCACATAAAGATCTGCCCTTAAAGCTCCTACACACAAACCTTTACAGCAGGTGGGCAATTATTTTCCTCCGAGGGCCATATTCGAATCCAGGCAAGTAGCGGAGGGCCGGCCCACGATCATTGGTGTGAAAAAAATAAAATATCACTTTTCTATCAAATATAGGCTACGTCATATTTATTAAGGATACAAGTTTTTTTTTTTTTTAATTTTTATATTACTTTGCATGTTTGGCGGGCCAGAATTTAAAGACAAACGGGCCACATGTGGCCCGCGGGCTGTAGTTTGCCCACCCCTGCTTTACAGTCTCTGACTTATTGATGGATCGAAAAGAAGGATTCCTTCATGTCTAATTCTTTGTTTCTTTTTTGTTTTTTTTTAAATGTACACACAAAAAATAAAATATAATAAAAGAAAAGAAAAAAAGCTGTCCATTTCCAAATTAAAGGCGCAATGGACGATTTTTCGGCGATTTGAGAACGCAGGCGGAAGTGCACAGTCTCTCGTCTCCCGTAGATTTCTGTCCACATCTGCGTCAGCTCGAAGAGTCTTTCTCCGTCTTCATTTTGTCCCGTGGTGAGCGGTGCGTTTTATGATTGATACGTGGCAGGACAAAAGATTTATCCACGTCACGAGGAAATATGATAAAAAAATTGCTGAAAAAAATTGTCCATTCCACATTTAAGTCTGAACGTAAATTTTGCTTGATGTCTGTTCCTATGACAGTCCAGTCCTTGCTTGCCGGAGCCGTTTTGAGCTGAGTACAGTATAGTTCTAAAATTGAGACGGATGAGAATGTCAAAAGCAGTCATTGTTCATTTCAGTCCAATGTTTATGAACAGCAGGACAACACGTGAGAGTGGTTTTCCTCCTGGTGCCACAGTTTCTCCAACAGTTGCGTTTCCATGTGAATAATGGGCACTTTGACTTGGGGTAATGAAAAAAAATCTTGACAAATTTTTCCAGCAAAATTCCCTCCAGACGTGTGACTTTGAGCAGCTCCACTGAGAGGTACAAACACTTTCCCGCTCTTCGTCGGTCAAAACAAGTTTACCTTCTCTTTCCCATTTGTTTTTGATATTTTTAGAAGAGTGGCTGTCCAGATTAGCAATGCATTGAGAAGCATTTTGATATTATTCCCCTTGAAAGTTCTGATTTATAAGCATTGATCAAAATTTCAGCCAGAGGGTTATAAATGAAGATACGTTTGTTATCTTACATTTTGGAGCAGGACCACACCCCTCACGCCCCTTCCTGCGGCTACACTATTTAAGCATCCAGGTCACACACATCAGCGTTCGTGACTTCGTGCCCCTCCCTCTCATCCTCTTCTAATTATTCTAATCCATCTCCATGAGTGGGGTATGGAGGCCCTACAGCCCTCATCACCAGAAGCCCCAAATGACGTCCTTCTCGTTTGTGTTGTTCATGTTTCTATGCCAACACTTTGCATCGTAGCTGGGGTTGTGGTCATTTGCTAGTGAATGGTCATTACGCTGGTCATTTCCTCTGTGGTCACGGCGCTCGAGGTCGTCCACTTGTTCAGTCGGGACATGCGCCTGGTTTGCCAATTATGCCTCTTCTGCTTGTAATGCTGAGACGTGCCCTTCAAATCAGAGATCTCTCGGCTGCCGTGGCTCAGGTCCAGTTTGTCCTTCTTGTATTTCAAATCACACATTTCTGTCTATGTTTGCGTCCACTGCCTTCCTCAGTTATTACCCACAAGGCCGCCACAATCACTGGGTCAATCTCGCCCCTGGATTCCTCCGGAGCTGGACATTGTTCGCCCTCGTCTCGGGGCTGTTGTTGTTTTTCGGTTTCATGTTCAAGAAATAAGTGTCTAGGCTCGTTATAGTGTATGTCTGCTCCCCCAAAAATATCGAGTCTCCCCAGGTAAACTCGAAATAAAGACAGATAATCCAACAGATTCAGCCATCATCCCAGAAGTTCTGTTCATTCTAAACATCATTTATTAAAAAGATTACTCCTATATCTGACAAAATTCGGTTTTCTAAAAAATTGATTTTCAGTAAAATCTTGATCTTTCTGCCGTTTTATTGGAACTTTTAATGTAGAGTCTCGGATTTCCTCTTAATACGACGCTGAGTTCCGGCCACAATCAGACAACTTCCTCAGACACAAGAGAAACATCTACACTGAACTTCAAAGGTTCCGTGTTGTAGCCTAAATGAGTTGAATTAGAAAATAATTTAAGAGATTTTGTTTGGATGTTGTTTAGATGTAGATTTAGATTTATGTTGTGAGTAGTCAATATTATTCAATTCAGTTTATTTTTGTAACACCCAGAATCACCACAGCAGTGGGATCGACCTGTGGTCTAAGACATTTGAGTCGAATCAACTTTATATCTAAATAAATGAATACACAAATATATAGACCAACCGAGAGAGCAGAGACTGTATGAATAGGGCTTCTGGGTTATTAGAGGTGTGGTTAAAGAGTGGAGCAGTGGTTGCAGGAGAAACCCAGTCATTGATTAACAATTATTAACTAAGTTTTTTTCTTAATCCAAGGTGCTGAGGCAAATTCACCAGTTCATAGTGTTGAGGTCTGCTCAGGTGAAGTGGAACTACCACATGTGACAACCTTCAACGCTGAAGGAACACACAGTTGTTCACACACAGACACAGACTGTTCCTCTGACAATGGCTGGAAGAATGCAGAGCACTTTGTGCTGTCGCTACAAAAGAATGACCCAAGGTTCACATCTTGTAGCTGGATGGACGCAGCAGCCATGTAGAACTGGACCTCGCTGTCTCTTCAACTGTTTTGTGATTTCTGTCATGTCTTTGTGATCTGAATATATTGTATTCTTGTTGTGTGAAGCACTTTGAATTTTCTTCTGTATGAATTGTGCTCTACAAATAAACTTGTCTTGCCTGACTTGACCTCTGCACAACATTCATGCTCTTCAGCCAGCAGATACAGCCGTGTTCTGAGGAGGTCAAACACTTTCCAAGTTTGACTTTTTCTGTTTTTTCAGTAAGGCATAGAATATGTCACAAATGTGCAAAATGCACAGGTAGTTTTCTGAATCAAATAATCAAATCAAATCAATTTATTTTTGTAAGGCCCAGAATCACAACAACAGTTGCCTCTGAGGGCCACAGGGAGAAATGAATCAACAGTGTCTGTGGTGGCGATGAAGTCAGACAATGTCTGTGGTGGCGAGGGACGATGTCCCAGGGTCCTCTGTCCTTAGACTCTCCTTCTCGGCCAGGAAAAACTACAAAAAAAACCTCTTTGGGAAAAAAGCGTAGAAACCTGGAGGAGTTCCAGTGAAGGAGAGATCCGACTCTCACAGACGGACAGACGGACACGAGGAGACTGGAGCTGGACCCACTCTTCAGGCAGATGAGGAACCGACTGAGGCGAACTGGACCCACTCTTCAGGCAGATGAGGGACCGTCGGAGGCGAGCTGGACCCACTCCTCAGGCAGATGAGGGACCGTCCACACAGGGCAGGGACCACTTCACCAGGGGAGGGACATCTGGGTCCACAGGTCCTCAGGAGTGAGAGAAAGAAAAAGAAGGCGGTGAACAGTTTGCAAGTGGAATTAAAAAATAAATATTGTTTGATAGCATAAGTAGTCAGAAGAAGAGGATAGTGCTCAAGCTGTCATACGTAAATAAGTGTATAAGAGCAACTGGTGAGCTTCTGCATTGGTCTGATCTGTGCCCAAACTACAGGGGGAAGATCATGGACCGTCAGTCATATCCTCACAGTTACATACAGTATGTTTTCCTGGTGGTGGAATCATTTAGTGGAGACTGTCACATTAACTATGGTGAACTTATTTATTTGAAATGTAAAATGGTCACATTTATTCGGCACTTCAAGGTCCTCAAAGCGCTTTACATCAAGGAACAAGTCACCCATTCACACACACATTCTCACAGTGTATGGAGACACTGGGGGCGAGGTGGAAGTGTCTTGCCCAAGGACACAGCTGCGATCGCACCGCCAATATTTGAAATGGGTAGTGCATGTTAATGGACGGACATGATACAACAAGATTTAAAACTAAGCCCTGGTTTTCCAACATGGTCACCACATGTACCACGTGACCGCTCTGACCAATCAGAGCGTGATTTGCCAGAGCCGAGAAAAATGAAAAGGCTGTTTTTTAATGAAAAGGGAAGAACTTTGAACTGAGAAAAAGACTGTTTATGTCTGCAAATAGGCAGAAGTTGCCACAGAATCTACCACGATATACACACACTGGATGTACCCAAAGGCTTATTTCCATTTGTTGCTCTTGCGGTGCATATTGACCAATGCAGTGCAGGTTCACGCGAGAATAATACTTGATAACTGCTCCAGACCGCTGCGGTGTCCAGGAAAAGTAGACTCCTTACAGATTCTTTCCGCAGATTTGCACCTTTGATTTTAATCACTTTGGAATTCTTGTGGAGCTTGTGTGGGTACTGACCTGTACCCAACTCACATTACGTGTAAACCCGACGTCAACCAGAACTTATTCAATCAAACCAGGTCTACCCCAGTGTACAATCGAGCCATGTACAAGCCTGTGAGTGGGCCGTGCTGTGTGGTCATCCCTCTGGCCTCTGCAGCAGATCCGAGCTGGAGATAAGTCCCGCACTCTTCTTGGATTAGCGCTGCTCCTGTGGCTGCTTACACAGATTATGGACAGTTTGAAGTACTGTACTCCTACAGGCTTAGCACCAGCACTCCAACGCTTATCATGAAAGCAATGGAATGTCATTGAAGCTTGTCCAGAACAAAATATCCATGCTAATGCTAATGCTAACGTACTTCCATGAGGACAAACACATCAGTGGGACCATGTCTGGGGTCAAAAAGTCTGCTCCTTGCATAAAACTGTGGATTAGAGCTGAACGGTTTGGAAGCTAAATCATAAAACCACTTCTTAAAGGTGCAATATTCCCCAGCACCTTCACGACCTTAACACTGGCGTAAAGAGGCTGGAAGCTGGAGTGGGAGGGTGCAGTCCATATATGGTGATAGTGTTTGATCCAATGACTGATAACTGTGGCTTTCAAAAGCACGGCCTGTGGGAGATGTTTGCAGTCAGGGCCTCACATCCAGGAGAAAGAAGCGGTTCAGAGGAGACATTTGTTGTGAAACAGCAAGAAAGAGCATTCATCTCCATATGATTCATTTAGAGATTTAAATAGAAAATAAAGAAATAAAAACGTTTTTCATTTTGATTCACACGATGAATTACAATACAAAGGTTTGATTTTCGCCGTGTCAGCTCCGCAGTTCACCGCGTCAGCTCAACGCATCACATGTCTGTTTCATTCGTTTTATTTCCCTGTTTCTAATTCAACATGAGGCCAATTTTCATCATCTAAAGACCGTTTTGCTCCCTGTGGATCAAAGAGCATGCATGTTGCATTTACACCACTCCCAGCCGTGCCCCTGATCTGTCTGAGTCAGTTTAAAATGTGGCTTGCAGGTTATAGTGGAGATGCCTGTGTGCATCATCAACTCGCTTTGGAGAGAGAGAGAGACGACATCGCTCAAATCCTAGAGTTACTTTAAGTTATAAACAACTAAAGACAAAGTTGGCCTATTATATATGCTCCATGTTTAATTGCAAAAGGAACAGTGCATCTGTTGCACAAAAAGCCTATTCTGTCATTCAATCCAAACTGCCTGGTCAGGCTGCTGGTGCCCCTCGTTGCACCTGGTGCCCCTCGTAGCAGCTGGTGCCCCTCGTAGCACCTGGTGCCCCTCGTAGCACCTGGTGCCCCTCGTAGCCCCTCGTAGCACCTGGTGCCCCTCGTAGCACCTGGTGCCCCTCGTAGCAGCTGGTGCCCCTCGTAGCACCTGGTGCCCCTCGTAGCACCTGGTGCCCCTCGTAGCCCCTCGTAGCACCTGGTGCCCCTCGTAGCACCTGGTGCCCCTCGTAGCACCTGGTGGCCCTCGTAGCACCTGGTGCCCCTCGTAGCACCTGGTGCCCCTCGTAGAACCTGGTGCCCCTTGTAGCACCTGGTGCCCCTCGTAGCCCCTCGTAGCACCTGGTGCCCCTCGTAGCACCTGGTGCCCCTCGTAGCAGCTGGTGCCCCTCGTAGCACCTGGTGCCCCTCGTAGCCCCTCGTAGCACCTGGTGCCCCTCGTAGCACCTGGTGCCCCTCGTAGCACCTGGTGCCCCTCGTAGCACCTGGTGCCCCTCGTAGCCCCTCGTAGCACCTGGTGCCCCTCGTAGCACCTGGTGCCCCTCGTAGCACCTGGTGCCCCTCGTAGCACCTGGTGCCCCTCGTAGCACCTGGTGCCCCTCGTAGCCCCTCGTAGCACCTGGTGCCCCTCGTAGCACCTGGTGCCCCTCGTAGCACCTGGTGGCCCTCGTAGCACCTGGTGCCCCTCGTAGCACCTGGTGCCCCTCGTAGCACCTGGTGCCCCTTGTAGCACCTGGTGCCCCTCGTAGCCCCTCGTAGCACCTGGTGCCCCTCGTAGCACCTGGTGCCCCTCGTAGCAGCTGGTGCCCCTCGTAGCACCTGGTGCCCCTCGTAGCACCTGGTGCCCCTCGTAGCCCCTCGTAGCACCTGGTGCCCCTCGTAGCACCTGGTGCCCCTCGTAGCCCCTCGTAGCACCTGGTGCCCCTCGTAGCACCTGGTGCCCCTCGTAGCACCTGGTGTCCTACTACTGCATGTTCTGTGCGTAATGGGAGCAACGGCGCTGTGGAGAACTCACTTTCATCCCCAGGGAATGGACTGTGTGTCCTTGAACATTTTCCCAGTCTGCCCAGACCAAACCAGGTCCAAAACCTGGAGATGCTGAGCACAGAATGTGACGCGCTTGGCGCACACATCTCTACTTATAAACTCGATTTGTGACGAGGGCAGGCAGCAGCATCTCCACGGGAGTGGATGATCTCAAAGCCCCCCAAGAGCAGCCGGCTGGAGTGTCGTGAGTTCGATTCCTGACTCGTATGTACTGCATGTCCTCCCCTCTCTCATCTCTCATTTCACGCTCGCCTTTCCTGTCTAATAAAGCTTACAGGCCAAAAGATTCTTAAAAGAAATTAAAAAAACTGGGAAAAGATTGTATTTGTTGGAAGTTTTTACATTTATGTTTCTTCCTCAGTAATGCCTTGGGCTTTCTACTCACACACTCTGGATCTGGTTCTAAAGTATGGTATAGAGCAGGGACCCCCAACTGACTGACCTTGGTGCGGATCCAGACCTTTAGAGCCTTTGGTTAAGACCCCAAAGCCATTTTCAGTCTTTAAATTATGTTTAATCTAGTCTGGTTTATTAACGGCAACAATTGTTTTACTGTGACTTGAGTTAGTGCTGTAACTCACAAACAAATCAGTTTAAAGCGCTGCGCTCCTGTCAGCGAGTCGTGCACGTCTCCCTTTAATCCCTTTATCCCCCTTTATCCCCCTTTATCCCCCTCTCTCTCTGCACAGATCACATGTGAAATCAGCAGGAGCAGTGCTTCTGAACATGAACGAGCAGGACAAAGTCTGCTGCCATCACATATGATAGAACTTTTTATGATGTGCAGTCTGGTACTCATTAAGCAACACACGTTCAAAGTATTAAACACAAGGCTGTCATTAAATCAACTATTAAATATACATGTTCAACCTCTACATGCTGCCGTTAGGTCAGTTGATTCGCAGCGAAAATGTGTCTTATCACAATTATGCAGACGACACTCAGATCTATGTTTCACTATCGGCAGGTGAATATGGACCAGTGGATTCTCTCTGTCACTGCATCCAACAGATCAGTGTGTGGATGCAAAACAACTTTCTCCAGCTGAACTCAGACAAGACTGAAATAATCGTTTGTGGCCCACAGAAACAAAGAGAAAGTGTTAGCGGTCACCTCCAGAGTCTCGCTCTAAAACCTAAAACACAAATTAGAAATCTGGGGGTAATAATGGACTCAGACTTGAACTTTAATAGCCACGTCAAATCAATAACATCAGCAGCTTTTTACCATCTAAAAAACATTGCCAAAATCAAAAATATAGTGTCAAAACCAGATTTAGAGAGATTTATCCATGCGTTTGTCTCCAGTAGATTAGACTACTGTAACGGCCTGCTCACTGGTCTCTCCAAACGAGTTGTAAAACAGCTGCAGTACATCCAGAACGCTGCTGCTCGGGTTCTGACTAGAACCAGGAAGTACCATCACATTAGTCCTGTTCTCAGGCCTCTGCACTGCCCCCTGTGGCTCAGAGAAGAGACTTTAAAGCAGCTCTGCTTGTGTACAAGTCTCTCCATGGCCTAGCACTAAAGTACATCTCAGACATGTTAGTGCCACATGAACCATCTCGGACTCTGAGGACCTCAGGGACCGGCCTCCTGCTGGTGCCAGAGTCAGGACTAAACATGGACCGGCCTCCTGCTGGTGCCAGAGTCAGGACTAAACATGGACCGGCCTCCTGCTGGTGCCCAGAGTCAGGACTAAACATGGACCGGCCTCCTGCTGGTGCCAGAGTCAGGACTAAACATGGACCGGCCTCCTGCTGGTGCCCGAGTCAGGACTAAACATGGACCGGCCTCCTGCTGGTGCCAGAGTCAGGACTAAACATGGACCGGCCTCCTGCTGGTGCCCAGAGTCAGGACTAAACATGAACCGGCCTCCTGCTGGTGCCAGAGTCAGGACTAAACATGGACCGGCCTCCTGCTGGTGCCAGAGTCAGGACTAAACATGGACCGGCCTCCTGCTGGTGCCAGAGTCAGGACTAAACATGGACCGGCCTCCTGCTGGTGCCAGAGTCAGGACTAAACATGGACCAGCCTCCTGCTGGTGCCAGAGTCAGGACTAAACATGGACCGGCCTCCTGTTGGTGCCAGAGTCAGGACTAAACATGGACCGGCCTCCTGCTGGTGCCAGAGTCAGGACTAAACATTGACCGGCCTCCTGCTGGTGCCAGAGTCAGGACTAAACATGGACCGGCCTCCTGCTGGTGCCAGAGTCAGGACTAAACATGGACCGGCCTCCTGCTGGTGCCAGAGTCAGGACAAAACATGGACCGGCCTCCTGCTGGTGCCAGAGTCAGGACAAAACATGGACCGGCCTCCTGCTGGTGCCAGAGTCAGGACTAAACATGGACCGGCCTCCTGCTGGTGCCAGAGTCAGGACTAAACATGGACCGGCCTCCTGCTGGTGCCAGAGTCAGGACTAAACATGGACCGGCCTCCTGCTGGTGCCAGAGTCAGGACTAAACATGGACCGGCCTCCTGCTGGTGCCAGAGTCAGGACTAAACATGGACCGGCCTCCTGCTGGTGCCAGAGTCAGGACTAAACATGGACCGGCCTCCTGCTGGTGCCAGAGTCAGGACTAAACATGGACCGGTCTCCTGCTGGTGCCAGAGTCAGGACTAAACATGGACCGGCCTCCTGCTGGTGCCAGAGTCAGGACTAAACATGGACCGGCCTCCTGCTGGTGCCAGAGTCAGGACTAAACATGGACCGGCCTCCTGCTGGTGCCAGAGTCAGGACTAAACATGGACCGGCCTCCTGCTGGTGCCAGAGTCAGGACTAAACATGGACCGGCCTCCTGCTGGTGCCAGAGTCATCCTGCTGGTGCCAGAGTCAGGACTAAACATGGAGAATCTGCGTTTCAGTTTTATGCAGCTAAAATCTGGAACATTCTTCCTGAAGATGTGAGACATGTTCTGAAAGGATTGAAAGGATTTTTCTTTGCATTCTTCTCTTTTATGTCTTAAATTGTTTTGTGATTTCATTAGTTTAGACAATCAGTTGGACTGATTTAAAAAGGAGTTGGACTCGCGAAAACACGTTACCCTTTGTGGCTAGGTGTTGTTTTTTATTTAGTTCATTTGATTGTGTTTCTGTAATTTCTTTGTGATTTTAATGCATTTTTCCAGTTGTGTGAAGCACTTTGAATTACCTTGTGTATGAAATGTGCTCTACAAATAAACTTGCCTTGCCTTGGATAATTAACGCTAACGATCAGCTGCAAAATGTGCAGAAGCTTTTATGTTTGACTTTGAAAACAATCAAAAATAAGACAAACACTTCCCAAAACCTCTGTGACTGCCCTGAGTGAGAGCAGGAAGCACATGGGGCAGTGAGGAGAGGGGCAGGGAGCTGGGGCGGAGGAGAGGGACGGAAATGTCACTGAAATATATGTCAGTTACTTGCAAATCATGGCAACACATGCTAACTTGTAAAAGCTATTGAAGAAAATAGGCAGCATCTTTAGTTAATAGACTTAAATTGCATAAAGCAAATATGAATCACTCTTACAATAGGCAGATCGCTAAAGTGCTGTTGTATTAAACACACTGAGGGATTAGCAGAAGATTCATTTATGATATCAATCATTTTAATACTCTTTCCCTTCGACAGCAGCAGTGCATTATCTATTCCACATTCCACAAGGATTAAGAAAATGCATTACATGGATTGATTCAACTCATCAAACCAGGACCTGCAACATGTACTGGGACAGGATGAAGATCAGCACCTCCAAATCTGAGGCCATGGTCCTCGACTGGAACAAAAGTGAAACAGTCTCATGTTCCTTGCCTCTAGTGGAGGAGTTCCAGTATCTCGGGGTCTTGTTCTCGAGTGAGGGGAGGATGGAGCGTGAGATTGACAGTTGGATCAGCGTCTGCAGTGACACGTGACGAGTCAAAAGACAAACTCGAGGATGGTGTTTGGACTGAGTCATACTGTGGCCTTGACACTGGCCTGCATGAGCTGTCTGAGAGAAGGAAGATTCAAATGCTGCTGGCAAAGAATGAAAGCCACATCTCTGTCAGTCTGCCACAGGGCAAGGAGACGCTGACCTCCAGAAACTGCAGGCCTATTTGAAGTGTGCTCTCACGCTGAGGGAGGAGCTTCACCTGTGCTGAGTCCGACAGGAGTGAAGGGCTTTGGTCTCCTAAAAGTCACTGTGTTTTGTGACCTGTTAGCTCCGCCTCCAGTCCTCCCTCAGGACCTGGACCACAGCTGTTCCTCGGGTCAGGCCACCATCCAGAGCCGCACGTATAACCCTCTTTACAGCTGGGGTTTGCGACTTTGTTCTCCACCACAGCGCGTTCATTATGGGCTCTGCGGTGCGTCTGGAAATGTGGCTCAAACGTGTGCGAACGGGGCCCAGG
This sequence comes from Eucyclogobius newberryi, assembly GCF_026437365.1. NCBI lineage: Eukaryota > Metazoa > Chordata > Actinopteri > Gobiiformes > Gobiidae > Eucyclogobius > Eucyclogobius newberryi. The sequence continues at coordinate 39,345,917 of NW_027316167.1, forward strand.
TACTGCAGGATCATGTGGTAATCGTAAAACACAAGCTCAGCCTGTTAGAGCCCTCACTGCAGCTCAACAAACGGCTTATTTTTTACGATTTTACACAACTTCTCAGCAAATCATTTTAATTGTCACACTGGTATCCGGTTGTTGCAAAGTTTGATCATGAAGAGAAGTTTTCTCAGATTTTTGAGGTTGATTTTGTTCAGCCGAAGATGTGGAAGATGATTCAACTCAAAGTATTGAATATGGATTACATTTGTGACTAAATGCAGGGATTTTCTAACCTGGTTTATGCCAGAACGATATGTTTTTCACTCTAAATTGAGTTTAACACAATATCAATTTGGACAGACTCTTGCTAAAAGCCGTCAAGATGATGCGAAACGCCACGACAAATGTTTGAATCTGATGCAGAAAAATGTAATTGTTGATAAATCCAGTCTGAGAAAAGCACAAACTTCTTCCCCGTCCTCAAATACAGCGCTTCTATGTGCACATTTTATTTTTTAAATAGGCCAAAGTACACGTGTCGGCGTCGCCATGTTTATTCAGGTTCGTCCTTTTGTCTTTAGCGACCAGGCTCAAACCGAACAGCGCGAGTCCGACCACATGAATTCTCAAGAGTCTGTGGAACAAATATCGCAAGACTTCATGTGGCTGGCCAGGTAAGATTTATTTATCAACTAAAAGGATTTAACTCGTACTCATTCCTGGCTCTCACAAACTCATTCCTAGTATTCGCTTGTTCGTACATTACCAGGCGTGTGCACAGCTTTAGAACAGCACATTACTGGATTATTTTTAACCAAGGACAGATGAAAAATGGAAAATATCCCCCAAAGTCTGTGTTTTTTGTGAACATTTTCTCGGAATAAGCGCTGCCAGTATTCTACATGCTTTTACAGACTTTATTCTGCAAATGTTTGACTTTTAAATGCACTAAAAAGACAAGAACCTTTTCATTTGTTTAAATGATTAGTATTTCTTCTAATTTCAAAGATTTGAAGTATTTTAGCTTTGTTCTTAAAGTACCTGTATTATAGCGGGAGACAATGGCACAGGACATTTTACTTTTTCTCTAATTGAACTATATATTAAAAAATTCTCTCATCAAATCATACCTGGAGTTGTATTTAGCTTCATTCATGTTAGTTTGATTCATCTCGACCAGAGTCCTTTCCCTCAGCCTCATAAAAACACCCAAATGTCCCAGATTTGTGACGTCAAATGTCGAGATCTGTCCATAACTTGTTCTGAGCATTTCTTCTGAAATCACATTCATTCCAACTTTGTGCTAACAATAGCATTTTCAGCAAAATACATCATATAACAAGAGTAATTGTGCTGATAACTCGGACCATTCAGACTGTGACACCACCAGGACAAGTTACAAGTCAGATCTGTGGAGGTGCGAGCTCAAATATAAGATAGAGACGTTTCATGCTTTTGTAGAACATCTCCATCGTTACCAGAAAAGTTACGTAGGGTACCTTTAAATAAATCTCACTTCCAACGGATTACAAAAGAGTCTTGAGTCTCATGTGGGAGACACTCTTCTTTCCAAATAAAACCAATAAAACCATGTTTAAAGAAACTGAATGTGTCTTTGGTGTGCGCGCTCAGGCTCCGTGTGAACAGAAACACTGCAGTCGAACAGAAGCAGAGGCTTTAGAAGGACACAAAACCTTCACCGGATCGTTTACAGAGCCCACCACAAAATGTCCTCCTCATAAGAGACATTATGCAAATATTGACTTTTATGAGACTTTTATGACGTGAGCCGGGGACTGATGTTATAACATCGTGATAAACTCACCTGGAGTTGTCTTCAGCTTCAGTCATGCTCCTTTCATTCATCTGCTTCATGTATGAAGTGTATATCAGAGTCAGGACTAAACATGGACCAGCCTCCTGCTGGTGCCAGAGTCAGGACTAAACATGGACCGGCCTCCTGCTGGTGCTAGAGTCAGGACTAAACATGGACCGGCCTCCTGCTGGTGCCAGAGTCAGGACTAAACATGGACCGGCCTCCTGCTGGTGCCAGAGTCAGGACTAAACATGGACCGGCCTCCTGCTGGTGCCAGAGTCAGGACTAAACATGGACCGGCCTCCTGCTGGTGCCAGAGTCAAGACTAAACATGGACCGGCCTCCTGCTGGTGCCAGAGTCAGGACTAAACATGGACCGGCCTCCTGCTGGTGCCAGAGTCAGGACTAAACCTGGACCGGCCTCCTGCTGGTGCCAGAGTCAGGACTAAACATGGACCGGCCTCCTGCTGGTGCCAGAGTCAAGACTAAACATGGACCGGCCTCCTGCTGGTGCCAGAGTCAGGACTAAACATGGACCGGCCTCCTGCTGGTGCCAGAGTCAGGACTAAACCTGGACCGGCCTCCTGCTGGTGCCAGAGTCAGGACTAAACATGGACCGGCCTCCTGCTGGTGCTAGAGTCAGGACTAAACATGGACCGGCCTCCTGCTGGTGCTAGAGTCAGGACTAAACATGGACCGGCCTCCTGCTGGTGCCAGAGTCAGGACTAAACATGGACCGGCCTCCTACTGGTGCCAGAGTCAGGACTAAACATGGACCGGCCTCCTGCTGGTGCCAGAGTCAGGACTAAACATGGACCGGCCTCCTGCTGGTGCCAGAGTCAGGACTAAACATGGGGAATCTGTGTTTCAGTTTTATGCAGCTAAAATCTGGAACATTCTTCCTGAAGATGTGAGACATGTTCTACTCCGACAATGTTCAAATCTAAGCTAAAAACAGTTTTGTTTAGCTGAAATGATTTTATTCCACTCGTCTCTTTTATGTCTTTATCTGTTCCGTGATTTTAGTCAAATTTTTACCTGTTGTTTAAAGCTCTACAAATAATTCTGCATTGCTGTGCATAAATAGTTCACTAAAGAACATTATTTTAAAGTATTAACCTGCGGCATTAATCATCGCTCCATAATACACAATTTCTCTCAAAATAATTTTGGGGCCAGAAAACTTCTGCATTACTTAGTATGACAGAAGGATTAGCGCTTCCTTAGCTCTGCATTAGCTCTGCATTAGCTCTGAATTAGCTCCACCTTAGCTCCGCCTCAGCTCTACTTTAGCTCTGTCTTAGCTCTGCCTCTGCTCCACCTTAGCTCAGCATTAGCTCTGCATTAGCTCTGCATTAGCTCAGCATTAGCTCCACCTTAGCTCCGCCTCAGCTCTACTTTAGCTCTGTCTTAGCTCTGCCTCTGCTCCACCTTAGCTCAGCATTAGCTCAGCATTAGCTCCACCTTAGCTCCGCCTCAGCTCTACTTTAGCTCTGTCTTAGCTCTGCCTCTGCTCCACCTTAGCTCAGCATTAGCTCTGCATTAGCTCTGCATTAGCTCTGCATTAGCTCAGTATTAGCTCTGCATTATTTCAGCATTAGCTCTGCATTAGCTCTGCATTAGCTCAGCATTAGCTCCACCTTAGCTCGGCATTAGCTCTGCATTAGCTCTGCATTAGCTCAGCATTAGCTCTGCATTAGCTCAGCATTAGCTCTGCATTAGCTCAGCATTTGCTCAGCATTAGCTCTGCATTAGCTCTGCATTAGCTCAGCATTAGCTCTGCATTAGCTCAGCATTAGCTCTGCATTAGCTCTGCATTAGCTCTGCATTAGCATGGCTGCGTTCCTCTGTTCTCCATCTTGTGGCTGTGGCTTTACTTTCCACACACACACGGTCCTGCAGTGTTTCTCCTGGCACGGCCCCACCAGCTCCAGCGCCACTCCAGCGCCGCTCCAGCGCCGCTCCAGCTCCAGCGCCGCTCCAGCGCCCCGCTCCAGCGCCCCGCTCCAGCTCCAGCGCCGCTCCAGCGCCGCTCCAGCTCCAGCGCCGCTCCAGCGCCCCGCTCCAGCGCCCCGCTCCAGCTCCAGCGCCACTCCAGCTCCAGCGCCGCTCCAGCTCCAGCGCCGCTCCAGCACCGCTCCAGCTCCAGCGCCGCTCCAGCGCCGCTCCAGCGCCCCGCTCCAGCTCCAGCGCCACTCCAGCTCCAGCGCCGCTCCAGCGCCGCTCCAGCGCCGCTCCAGCTCCAGCGCCGCTCCAGCACCGCTCCAGCTCCAGCGCCGCTCCAGCGCCGCTCCAGCGCTGCCACAGATCTGCACATGTGAGAGGTGCTAAACATGAACCTCCTCCTCTCACTCTGTGGTCTCAGATATGTGCTTTTAGTCCAGAGCTTTCCATTACAAGGTCAGCAGAAAATGATTCACATTTTCCTTAAAACGCATGCTGTAAACTCTACTTTTAGATAGATATTTGAAACTCAAGGGTTTCAGTGTGATGAACAATGAGCACTGTTGCCATAGTAACAATTCAAAACACAATGTTCTATTATTTGAATGGTGAAAAGTGTGCAGAATGGTACCTTTAAACAGGAAGCTGAACCCATGAAACTAGTAAACAGGTTCTGTAACTGGAGTGCAGATGCCTTGTCTCATCGTGCCTTTTGTGCTACTGATTGTCTAATAAAACCCTCTATAATTAGATGTAGACAGCTCACTACGGTCTACTTTTCACCCTAAGAGCAGATTTAACAAAATATCTGCATTGAGGTAAAACAGATTTTACTTTATTACAGGAAAAATGGTGCAGTTCCTTTAAACTAAAGTAATATGAATAAATACAATGGACAAAGTACCTGTGCTTGATTATTCTGGTCTTGAGCCAACTCTCAAGTGGCATTTTTGGGTTTTAGTTATCTTCATTTTAATTTTAGCTACAAATAGTATGACGAGCATCACCGCTCACCACATGTGCATGGATCAAGTCCAGAACTTAACCTGGTTTAGTTAAGACTCGTTCCAATCCTGGACAGTCCTTAAGAGCAGTTATGGACCTGATTTGGCTCTAAGCTGGTTTAGTTCTGTTGAACTGTTGGTATTGACAGTAAGAGCATAAACTTGGATTCGGTTCTGGTTGTCATTGCCATTGCTTAGTCCTACTTAGTAACAGTTTCTACATTCATTTTAGACATTTAATGTTCATACTTTTCTTCTGTTGTTGTACACCCTGTTGGCAACAATGAACAACCCACAAAAACGTTCTCACTCTTGGTACCATAGTGAAGTCTTGAGTTGGTTGGTACTTGGAGCATCGAAATGCACTTACTTCATCTCTAATTTGTGTAAAACCCCAAGAATCACTCTTATTTGGAAACTTAAAGTCTTAAATACCATAGTGGCCTTGTGAGACCTACAAAGTGGCTAACAACATGGGAATCCTGGTGCATGTCTCCAGTACACATCGACTGTATGTCCTAAAACGCATTGGGTTACAGCTAAAAGGACAACTGGAGCCTTATCAACGTTTCTACCTCATTTACAGACTGGAAAACATCAAACTAATGGGACTACGAACGAGGCCAGGGATTTAGAACTGCTCTGTCTGACAATGAGAAGCGCCGTTCAGAACATATCTACAGGCTGGAAACAAGGGATCATCATGGAAAAGCCGAATTCCAGTGTTTTTAAGTCTTACTATTGCAATGCTACTGTAGATCAATCTCCTGGAAACTCCACAGATGTTCATGTCAGATGCTCAACAGTCAGAACACCCAGACACATTAGACGAACCCACTCAGACGCCCCTTCTTCTTTTGCACCCTGTCTAAGTCTAATTGAATAATCACTTTGTAGAAATAGGCAGATTAAGCCCAATTCAACACAAGTAATACAATAGTCATCACTAATATAGAATTGGGAAGTAGCAGTACAATTTCAGCATGACATTACTTTTTTAATAAGACACATTGCTTTGGGAATTTCGAGGGAGCGGCATAGTTTTTTCCGTATCGTTACGCATAATTTGTGTAAGGTTAGGGTTAGTTCATTTGGTTGAGTTTGTGGCTTTGGAGCGTTTGTACCGCCTTGAACCGAAATGCCAACACTTTTGTTTTAAATGTTATTACACATACAGACAAAACCCTCGATCAGACACACAAGTGCATCTCAGGTGTAATTATACAAAACTGTTCATCCACTTAGAGTGCAGTCCCTGGGTCGGCACGGTCACCTGACTCTTCTGAGGGACTGATCTGATCGCATCAATCACAAGACAATCGTCATCACTTCTCTTCCCTACTAGTTCATATAAAATACAATGTGTCTTATAGCTATACAAGCCCATATGTTTTCTAATTTGAATAAACTTGGACAAAACTTTATACTAGATAATGACTAAACATACAATGTGAAGCAGTTTAAATCATGTAAAACGGTTTCTGTTTCAGAAGAGCAGCTGCAAACACATATGTCAAAGTGCTTATTACCCCATTCACAGCGGTAACAGCACGAGTAGGACTCACTTTTACTCGCAGTGGCCGTACTGGGGCCCACAATGCAGAAGGGCCCATACCCACATCACTTTTTGTAAGCATACTGTCCTCTCTGTCATGGTTTTACCCTTTGTCCAATATCATGGGACTAAAGCGTTGTAAACAGTGCAGTACGGCCAAAAGTTGTGAGTTTTACAACATGACACAGTTTTAGGAATACATGACCTTTAGACTGGATCGATATGCAAAGAAGAAATATGAAATATGTAAAATAATCTAATAGGAGCTTTATACAGAACTCTGGAGTTTAGAAAGCACAGGACACGGACGCAGTGGGATAAACGCTCTGTCTCACTGAGACGGTTCATCTGAGGACAACATCGGGGTGAAATGCTGGTTAGCGGATTGCACATGCTGTTATTGCAGGGCCAGAGTTTACATGTTGTATTTCCCTGTCTGGGGTTTTCGAGGTACACTGTGCTCTGAGGGCCCAGTTTGCACCTTTGTCACGATCTTATGCTCCTAATTACTCAGCCCAACAGACCATTCCGCACTGTCATATGCACGTCCAACAGGTTCACTCAAACTGGGAGTTCTAATTTTTCAGCATCAATGGTGCATCTCCAGGTATTTTTGACAGGAAACACAGGAAGAGTATTTTACAAGTTAAGAAAGTTGAAGACATGGCGTGAAATCAAACTTAGACAGTAAGTGGCCTAATTAATGCAAACATATTAGCCCGGCTTGTTTTTGCTCTATAAAAGCATCTGTCAACTTTTGTAAAGTTGTTATACCTACTTCATCCAACCAACCTTTAATATATAAGCAATTTAAAACAGTTCACTGTCTAAATGGTGAGAAGACTCCGTAGCGTTGCAGGAGCAGCTCTGATATCTCTGGCGCAGCTTTGTCTACGATACGTGTTGCTGTAGTTTACGCTGCATTACCCAGGACCTAAGGCAGGAAGTGCTTTTGTCTCGGCCTATTATAATTCACTCAGATGGGGGCCGCTCCTGACCGTACCTCTGCTGCGCTCTGGTCACGGCCCTGGTGTGTGCTCACCATAAGTTTATCCATGCATACGGATGCGACTGACAGAAAAGGTGAGTCCCAAAGCGGCATCGAGACGAGGAATCGTCAAGGGAGGACACCTACGATACCAATGGATCGCCAAACATCGATTGAACTGAAGTTGAACCGGTTCTCGATTCCCATCCCTACAAGCGAGTGATCAGTTTCTTCTATTCACGTTTGTTGAAATGATGCTGTTGCCGTCAGCAGTAAAAATACTCTGAAACCACAACCAAGCTCCTCGGAGGACGTTTGTGTGGAGAACGTGAAATCCTTCATTGTTTCCTCTCCCAGCTCTGACATCTCTACAGGCTATAAACTCAGCATGTATCTTTAATGTTTGAGAACGCTTTCCAAGAAGTATCTATCAGCAGCAGCAGGAAAACAGGACATGGGTTTGGACATGTGGATATGGAGTGGTCTTCCTTTGGTCCAGAGAGCACTGAACACTCCCTTTTACTGTTCCTTTATGGGCTCAGGCTTTGCACTTTCCCCCCTCCAATGCACCTTTGGCAGTTCCACTTCTTTCCTGCCCGATACACACAGCGCACAGTCTGTTGTAAGTGTTGAAAGCCGCGGCGACGGCCCTGCCATGGTTTGTTCTTCATTGTTCTTCTTCTCTCTGAATCACATGATAAAATGCTCCTGTAATGAGATAGTATCATTTCTTATTCATCTATTCATTTTTTCTATATATTTTTTTTATCTGTAGACTTTATTGGAAAGAATAGCATATAGCGGAGGGATGAGAGAGGGAAAGATATTCAGCAATGTTTTAGAGTGGGAATTGAATTCACAACACGGCACGACAACACCAAGCAGCACCTTCTGTGCTTTTTTAAAGTCCTTAAATCATCACTGGACTCAGACAAAGTGATAACATTATTATGCCGGAATAAGCTTGCACAAACCTTGATGCACTTTTCTGCTCGGTTTGGGCTCCAACCAGGACAAGCAGGTACTAAACTGGTCTATATTTGCCCCTTTGGCAAATGATTTGAGACTCACAAGAACGTCTGCTCCAAAACAGCAAAACTGCCAAAGTAACCACTAATAAAGCAGAGCGAGGCAGATGGAATTATGGACACAGAGGAAGGATTCAAACTCTAAATACCTCAACAAGTTAAACTATGGCGTTCTCATTCATGTCCTCACTCCAGTCAGCAAAACATCACTACTAATCCAGTTTGAAGCGTTCTTTATTAACATTAGGCAAATCTAGATCTTCACGGGAGTTTGTGAAGATGCAGCAGATTACACTGTAAACTCACTTCCTGTGCACTTTATCCTCAACTTCCTGTGCATTAAAAGCTTTTATCTGCTCTTCTGCACTGCAATTCAAAAATAATAAATACTCAGTTTGGACATGTGTCTAAACTAGTGCAGTTCTCCGCTCGTTTTCTTTGCCGTCTCAAAGCGAGTTTACTCTGGACAGGGAACAGCTAATGCTAGCTGCGCTAGTGCAGAGCCCTCAACACCCAGTTGGCGCAGCCTTTGTAGGAGGATGGAATGGTTTATAGTGTCAAAGGCTGCGCTGAGGTCTAGTAGTAACAGGATGTTGTACTTAAAGGTGCAATGGACGATTTTTCGGCGATTTGAGAACGCAGGCGGAAGTGCTCATGCCACTCCCCCGTGCACATGCCACTCCCCCGTGCACATGCCACTCCCCCGTGCACATGCCACTCCCCCGTGCACATGCCACTCCCCCGTGCACATGCCACTCCCCCGTGCACATGCCACTCCCCCGTGTGGACTGATACAACACACACGTGCGTTTGTTTATTAGCGCATCGGAGCGCATCGCATCTCTCGTCTCCCGTAGATTTCTGTCCACTTCTGCGTCAAACTGTCTTTCTCCGTCTTCATTTTGCCCCGTACACTGAGGGAACTATATTATGATAGATCCATGCGCTTAGGCACGTGGAAACGTGGGGACGAACCGCACGCGGCTGCAGGTGAGCGATAGGTGCGTTTTATGATTGATACGTGGCAGGACAAATGATTTATCCACGCCACGAGGAAATATGATAAAAAAATTGCTGAAATCGTCCATTCCACCTTTAAATGCTTTTCCATTGTGTGTCATGCTCGTTGTGATTGACAGGTAAATCTGACCAATAGCAGTGAGGCGTGTACTCTGAATGGAAGCACAGCATAATTGATCTAAATTACCTGGAGCTACTGTGTGAACACCAGTTGTGATCAAATGGAAACGGTGACCAGGGCACATCCCGGCGTCTCTGCCGCACACCCCCTGCCGCACACCCCCTGCCGCACACCCCCTGCCGCACACCCCCTGCTCTGGGTGATTGTGGTAATTGCTTGCAGTTGTGTTGTGGTGTCGCGGGGCCTCCAGAGGTGCAGCTCCAGGCCCGGATTGGATTCAACCTCACACTGGGGCTCTGTGTGGGTTATTTAGTCTGCTCTCAGAATACTAAAGGCCATTCGCAAACACCACTATACGTCTTTGTACCCCTTTTGTGCCCCCCACCTCAGCTCCCTCTGGCAGAGCATTTCTAGTGTAATTTTGGTTAGCATTGTGAGCCGTAAAGGGTCGGAGCACGCTGGCATTCTGCCCACATTCAGAGAAGCGAAGGCAAATTGTAGGTTGCGTTCAGATTTATCATAGTTCTTGCAGGCTGAGAGTGGGAGACTCTTAGGCCGTGTGACCCACAGTTTTTGTTAAAACAATTCTGTTTCTGGATTGCCTTTATGTTTTAATGATTGCCAAACCTCCAACATTTCCTGAATTCCTCTCTGATTTTATTGCTGTTTAACAATAACTGGTGGGTGGTACATTAAAACTGTTGTATTGTCATGCTTAGACCAAGAGGAATTTCTAAAATGTATAATTAATTATTTCATTCACATACATTAAATTAAACTGTTTTAAGGTGAGGCACAATTCCACAGTTTTAAAACTGTAAAAATATTAATTCCATGTAAGTCATTAAGTCTTAAAGGACAAATATTATGCATTATTTGTTATTAGGCTTTAAACATGAGCCCTGGAGATTTCCTCAGAGGTTTGTACGTGCTTTTGGTGGTACCTGGAGTAAACACAGACACAGGGAGAACATGCAAACTCCACGCAGAAATGCAGCAATCAAACCCAAAACCTTCCTGCTGCATTCCTGCTTCTTCTTTTCTTTTTCTTTTTTACTGTGGAAAGGTTTTTATTGTTTTTGTGCTTTTATTTTATTCTATTTTTGGCTTGAAGCTGCGTACTGGGACTTTAAATTGTATTTACTTTATATTAATATAATGAAGTGTTTGCAGATGCAAGACACCAGCACCAAACGAGTGGTGCTTTGTTATAACGGCTCCTTTGCTTTCCTTCTTTAAAGACCTGTCCTTTTACAACTCCCACAATGCATTGTGGTTTGAGTGGACTACTTTTCACCTGCTGGACATTTGGACAGCACTAAAAATGTAAACCATAAATAGTGGCTTATTAAGGCAGTAGTGTCTGGGCGCATCTTTGCAGTCATTTCCTGGTTTTACAATCTGAAGACTCAAAGGGCGTGTCCGACCCTCCTCACCCGGGACATGGACTAAACCGTCCCCTCTGCCGTCGCCTCATGAACATTTTGACTATTTAGAAAAAGTTTATTTGATTTGATATAATACTAATTTTAACATTAGTACTCACTGTTTCATGCTGCATACATTTGCCAAAGCAAATAAAGCTTTGTCTGGTTCTGGTTTGGGGGACATTTTTTTACATTTTAGAAACACTTGATTGAGTTTAAAGGAAGAGAAGTTTATCTTGAGTTCAGGAGCAGGACCACACCTCATCCACGCTCCCTCTGCTTCTGCCACACTATTTAAACCTCCCTCACTCCCATTTGTTCACTGTCGTCGTGCTTCAGGGTTAGAAAGAAAACTCAACTCAGATAAATGTAATTATGGGAGTTATGTGGGGCACCAGCTTTCATTAGGCAATTAACAATTCGCAAATCAAATCCAAATTACTTCATTTATAAAAAAAAAAAAAAGAATAGTTAGACCGTGACACTGACCGTTTTCCTGGAATTGAATAAACTCTTTACCAACTGTGGTAACCAAATAATTAAACTAATAAATATGAACATGGAATATGCAAATGAGTCATTAACAGATGTAGACTCTAGATACGATTGTTCTAGATGTATCTAGTTGTGTGTTTGTGTTAAAGTTGATTCTTATCAGCCAAACAGTGAAATGTTGCTTCTCCTTTAAAGTTGCTTACATGTCTGTGAAATTATTTTAGAAAAACTAATTCAGCTAAACATTTTCCTATAGATGCCACTTTTACCAGCATCACATTTACACTCATTGATTGCCATGTTAGCTTGAATAAATAACTCCTACTCTCGATGGCGGACCTGTGGCAGTTGGTGCAGGGCCAGTGCTCTGTTTATGCCTCATTTCCTGACACGAGAGACTCTAAACAGGAGCCCGCAGCAGGCCGCAGTGTGAAGTGATGAAAGAGAAACATCCAATGAGTTTTTAAGCACACTGATGAAGTCTAGTGGAGCGTGGCTTTTTGAAGGAACAAACGTGCCTTGATTGGTGCGATGTGTGGCCGCTCTGTGTTCAGGGGGACGACCGTGCAGACCGTGAGGAAGTGCAAGGCTGAGCAGGGACATGCACAGGCTCAAAGATCAATACAAATCTATTAGACTGCGTGCAATCTCAAAGGCTGTGCTGTATCAGACAATTCTGGGCGCTGGGAACAAAGGGCGGCGGTGGGTCTCTACACGCCCACTACTCTGTACTTACTACACGAGTACTACTTTGTTTTTCAAAGGTAGTTTCAGACGTGTTGGCAAGTTTTAGCCAGCATTAAACGTGAGTGTGATTGTCGCTCGTGGTGGAGTGGACAGCACATATGCATTTCACACTACACTGTCCTGTCGAATAAAGCCTAAGGCCAAAGGTCCTTTTAGAAAAGTGAGTGAGAAATAAGTACTTAATAGATTGCGTTCACATTTTGATGATGTCATAATCTCAGAAGGAGGTTGGGCCTATTTACCTTATATTATTAGGAAAAAATCAAGTTTGCCGTGTCCAGCCTGCTCAGACCATAAATACACGCCTGTTCTGTGAGTTAGTCTCACTCTAGACCAGTTATGAATGGTTATACGTGCTGTAGTTTTTGTACTAGTACAAGTTACTCGTGTCCTCCCACATATGAAAGAGGGTGAGATTCAAAGCTGATATTGATTACATGACACACTGCATAAGTGTGGGCATGTTTAATTTGTATGTTTTAAGAGTTAAGTGGGGCTCCAGCTTTCTTTAGGCAATTAACAATTTGCAAATCAAATCTAAATTACTTCATTTATTAAAAAAATTAATATTTAGATCGTGACACTGACCAACTGTGGTAACCAAATAATTAAACTGATAAATATGGAATATGCAAATGAGTCATTAACAGATGTAGACACTAGATACAATTGTTCTAGGTGTATCTAGTTGTGTGTTTGAGTTAAAGTTGATTCTTATCAGCCAAACAGTGGAATCTGTGTGTCGGTGTTTATGGAGCTGACTCCTCCAGGGTTCAGCTCTGCAGGTCGCTACAGAGCAGTCAAGTTTGAACGGCTTTCCCATTGAACCGCGGAGCCAGAGCTACACGCACACGTCCTGCTTGACCTGCCAGTGTGGTCACCCGGGCAGTTACACACATCTGTAGTTTAGTGAGCTCACACTTGCTCTTGCTCACACTGCCAGTGTGTCTCATACTCTATATAAACCAGGTGAAAGCACAAGATGTATTCTATAACGCTAAATTAAGGCACACTGTCCGGCTGCATTAATAAACCCCTCTGCCACAGTGCTGGTATTAGCTCTCTGTTCACAAGACAAGACGCCCAAGAGAAAATCAGACCAAAGAATAAACTTTGAAT
>NW_027316167.1:39364165-39511665 GCF_026437365.1 Eucyclogobius newberryi
CTTCATTCACCTTGTTCACCTTGTTCACTTTATTCACCTTATTCACTTTATTCACCTTATTCACTTTATTCACCTTATTCACTTTATTCACCTTGTTCACTTTATTCACCTTATTCACTTTATTCACCTTATTCACCTTTTTCACCTTATTCATTTTATGCACCTTATTCATTTTATTCACCTTATTCATTTTATTCATTTTATTCACTTTATTCACTTTATTCACTTTATTTACTTTATTCACCTTATTCACTTTATTCACCTTATTCACTTTATTCACCTTATTCACCTTATTCACTTTATTCACCTTATTCACCTTATTCACCTTATTCACTTTATTCACCTTATTCACCTTATTCACCTTATTCACTTTATTCACTTTATTCACCTTATTCACCTTATTCACCTTATTCACCTTATTCACCTTATTCACCTTATTCACTTTATTTGCCTTGTTCACCTTGTTCACTTTATTCACCTTATTCACCTTATTCACCTTATTCACTTTATTCACCTTATTCACCTTATTCACCTTATTCACTTTATTCACCTTGTTCACTTCATTCACCTTGTTCACTTCATTCACCTTGTTCACCTTATTCACTTTATTCACCTTATTCACCTTATTCACTTTATTCACCTTATTCACCTTATTCACTTTATTCACCTTATTCACCTTATTCACTTTATTCACCTTATTCACCTTATTCACTTTATTCACCTTGTTCACTTTATTCATCTTGTTCACTTCATTCACCTTGTTCACCTTATTCACTTTATTCACTTTATTCACCTTGTTCACTTCATTCACCTTGTTCACTTCATTCACTTTATTCACCTTGTTCACCTTATTCACCTTATTCACTTTATTCACCTTGTTCACTTTATTCATCTTGTTCACCTTATTCACCTTATTCACCTTATTCACCTTATTCACTTTATTCACCTTATTCACCTTATTCATTTTATTCACCTTATTCACCTTATTCACTTTATTCACCTTATTCACTTTATTCACCTTATTCACTTTATTCACCTTATTCACCTTATTCATTTTATTCACCTTATTCACCTTATTCACCTTATTCATTTTATTCACCTTATTCACCTTATTCACTTTATTCACCTTATTCACCTTATTCACTTTATTTACCTTGTTCACCTTGTTCACTTCATTCACCTTGTTCACCTTGTTCACCTTGTTCACTTTATTCACCTTGTTCACTTCATTTACCTTGTTCACTTTATTCACCTTATTCACTTTATTCACCTTGTTCCTTGTTCACCTTGTTCACTTTATTCACTTTATTCACCTTGTTCACTTCATTCACCTTGTTCACCTTATTCATTTTATTCACCTTATTCATTTTATTCACTTTATTCACTTTATTTACTTCATTCACCTTATTCACTTTATTCATTTTATTCATTTTATTCATTTTATTCATTTTATTCATTTTATTCACCTTATTCATTTTATTCAATTTATTCACTTCATTCACTTTATTCATCTTTTTCACCTTATTCACCTTGTTCACTTTGTTCACTTTGTTCACCTTGTTCACCTTGTTCACCTTGTTCACCTTGTTCACTTTATTCACTTTATTCACCTTGTTCACCCTGTTCACTTTATTCACCTTGTTCACCTTATTCACTTTATTCACCTTATTCACCTTATTCATTTTATTCACCTTATTCATTTTATTCACCTTATTCATTTTATTCACTTTATTCACTTTATTCACTTTATTCACCTTATTCACTTTATTCACATTATTCATTTTATTCACCTTATTCATTTTATTCACTTTATTTACTTTATTCACTTTATTCACCTTATTCACCTTATTCACTTTATTCACCTTATTCACCTTATTCACCTTATTCACCTTATAAACTTTATTCACCTTATTCACTTTATTCACCTTATTCACCTTATTCACTTTATTCACCTTATTCACCTTATTCACCTTATTCACCTTATTCACCTTATAAACTTTATTCACCTTATTCACTTTATTCACCTTATTCACCTTATTCACTTTATTCACCTTATTCACCTTATTCACTTTATTCACCTTATTCACCTTATTCACTTTATTCACCTTATTCACCTTATTCACTTTATTCACCTTATTCACCTTATTCACCTTATTCACTTTTGTACGGTCTCAAACTACATGTATTCAGTTTATGATTAAGGAAGATTTCTTAGCAGAAACGAGACAAGACGGGGCACCAGGGTTAAACCCAAAGAGCTAAGATACAGTCCTTAATCGCGCTCGTTAAAAAGGTCTGAAGGGTGTTTCACGATTCAGGGACTTACACATAGTCTAATCAAACAAACAATAGTCAATAACTCTTTTGTGTAGTTTATTTATCAAAAGGGTAATCAAAACACCGGAGCAGAAATGCGCACAGGTAAATCACAGGTGACGTTATATCAGATTTAACAGCAGATTTCATGCAGATAATGTTAAACCAGGGTTTTGCCTTTGATAATCAAACGTGTCTATGCTAATCTATATCAAAAAGAGGGAAAGTGAGAAGCTAAAGGGAGGAGGAACAGCTGAGCTCTACCCAAATCATGCCACAAAACGGACCGCACGCAATGGACTCGGCTTACGGTTCTGTAGAGTCGGTCCGACTGGTCCTTGTCCGCGGACGAGGTCCGTAGTGGGGCGTCGCGTGGAGCGGTGTGGCGGCGAAGGTTCGTGAAGCGGGCGGCGGCCGTGGAGCTGGCGGCGGTCGGGGAGCGATGCGTCGCGTGGAGCGGAGGAGGCTGCGACGTGCTGTAAGGTCCTTGGCGCCGGGGAGCGGTGTGCTGCGCCGGGGAGCGAGGGGTCGCGTGGAGCGGTGTGCTGCGACCTCCTTGAAGCGGCGGCGGCAGCGGAGGCGATGTCGGGGAGTTCCTTGGCGGTAGAACGCTTTAGCGGTGTATTAGCTCCTCACGCGGCCTTTACTCAGATGAGGACGTAGTGCTGATCCACGTAAACGGCGTAGATTACTTCAAAAAGAAAAGAAACAAAGTAGCAAAGAAAGTCTCTGTCCGGTTTAGCGCTTAAGCGTAGTTCCAGGTAGTTCCAGGTGGTTTCAGGTGGTTTCAGAGTCCTAGACTGGCATGGCCTTGTCGACCACGTGACGGACGGATTTTGTTGAGACAAAGGAAAAGTGAAAGCGCGTCCGTGGAGACGGCTTCAAGATAGAAGAACAAGAAGAGAACAAAAAGAGCGTTTCTAGCTTGGAGCGTCCTTTTGATACCTGGCCCGCAGGGCATGCTGGGAGCGACAGGGGCGGGCGCTACTGCGAGAACTTCCTGTTTAACATTTTCCTGACCGAGAAAATAAAACTGGAGTAACGTAAATAATAATGGCAAAAACATTGAACCCTGTTTTAACATTTACACGTTAAACACTTTGGGCAGTTTGTGCACATTATTTCTTGAGGTAGACACATTTTACATCTTCTTTCACCTGTGATGGGCGCTCGAAAATCAAGCATTGGGAATATAAAACCTTAAACAGTGGAAAAATACGTAACACAAGGTGAAACATGCGGTGTAGGGAGTTGATTCAAACATTCATGGCATAATCACATAAAACAGTTTTCATCGGGGCGTCTTCCTGTAAGACTGTGGGGAGAAGAAGATCTGTTATCAAAAAAGTCACAGCGGCTCCCCTGCGGTGAGGGAGACAGGGAGAACGAAAAAAACCCCAATGTTCAAAGAGAGATTTTCTGTTATCTGGCCGTGGAATGTCCATCTCCATTCCCCTACAACCCCCCGATTGGCCGTTGGTTCTCCGATGAAGAAGCATCGGGCAAATGTCAAAGGGAATGTCCTTACCGAGTCAGCGAGCGGCACAGAGTGGCATGATTTGGGTAAACCTCTGAACCTGGACTGGTCGCTTTATCCTCTTTGGGCTGAGGGGCAGGTGCTAGTGGGTGTTACACTATCCCTAGGCTACTAACTCTCAGCACATCATCCTCAGAGGGAGTGGTAAACCATGCAAGAGCTCTTGACTCCTAGTGCAAGAATTTGGGCGTAGAAACAAGACTCTAAGACACCGAGGTAGCTTATCAAAGTGGATGTCTATGGTGGAAAAAAACACAAAGTGGTTAACAAGGTTCTTGACATACGTTTCACCCTAGCGAAGGGGCAACTTCTAGGTTGGACCGCTTCTGTTCGAAACAGGTGACAGGATATTTTACTCTATGGTTTGCATGCAGGGGAGATTAACATACGAGGCTAGTGGTAGGGACTTTGCGGGCTTAGGACCAGCTGTAAGTCGGGGATTTGGCTAAAATTTTCCAAGCTCCAGTAGGTGGCGCCTGTGTTAGGTGTCGTTGGGGCAGAACAACTCGTGCTGCTGCGTCATGCTTGTCATAGTGGAGGATCGCCTCTCGGAGGGAAGTGTTCACGAGTCAACGGCCCCCCAACTATTTTAGCCCAGGTCTCTGTGACCTGGTCTCGCACCGCCACGAAAGTTGGGCACGCGCTGCCTGCTGTCACAGGTTTTTAACAGCAAACGCCGCCGGTACTGTCATGTATTGCTATCACGATACGCAATAACGTCTGGGGTCTGTAAGTGTCACATGCCATCAGGAGGAGGCGTTGTGACCACATGCTTCTGTCAACATACATCTGGGGATGTTTTTAGAGACACTAACACGTAATTCTTTGATGATTAGGTTTTAGTGGTTAGGGTTAGTAGACTTTACAATCCGTGCAAAACAGTTGTTAGTACAGTCCCTAACGGGCGTGTGTTTGTCGGAGTTGTGTTCTAGTTGGAACTGTCGGCATCCCTGACATGTCCCATGGGGTTTTGGTGCGCTTTGATTTGGTTGCGATGAACCCACTTCAGAGTAGGTTCTCTGCGTCCTTTGGTGATCTTCACGTGGTACACCACCGGAGATCGTTTGTTGACAATCTCGTAGGGTCCGGACCAACGTGGGAAGAGCTTTCGGGTTAGCTTGGTTAGCCAGTCTCTTGTCTGTCCGATCGGGTGCGCTAAGATGTAATACCATACCTTGTCGTTTGGGGCTTTCTGATCGTAGTAAGCCTTGCAATCCTTTGCACTTTTCTCAAGCTTCTTCTGAGCGAAAGAGAAGGTCGCTTTCAGGTGCTCCTGTAAGTCCAACATGTATTGGTGGGTGGTGTAGGCGGTTGCGATGCTAACCTCTCCCGGTTTGTACAACAGGTGTAGGGGGAGGGTCATCTGTCGGTCGGTCAAGAGTTCGTATGTGGCGTTGACCCCCCGGAGGCCAGCTGTTGGCGCGTCGTGTGCGTGCGTCAGCATAACCCCCCTTAGGCTCTGAGGTACCACAAATGCGGGTGCAGTGAGGATCTCAGAGGCAAACACCAGCAGTCCATGACGCAAGGTGAAGTTCTCTCTTGTGCGCCACAGCGCGGCGAGAGATGCGTCGGCAGCAAGTGCATCAGGAGGGATGGCACTTGGCGCAGGGTCAGGAGGGAAACCGATGATGCGGCTTATAGCCCCATCGGCTGCTTGTAGAGACACAAGGTCAGAGGAAGCGAAGATCGGAGCCACTTTAAGAAGGGCGCGATCGGGCTGGGGCCGTGTGATCGCGGCCACCGAAAGGGTGGGCTGGGTGGGCATCAACTCACTGTCCAGTGAGTCAGCCTGTAAGTTACAGGGAGCCCCTTCAAGGGCCCCTTGTTTTGCCAGGGAGTCGGCTAGGTCGTTGAGGTCTTTGTCTGGCGGCACGTCGACCTCGGGAGGGGTCACGATGGCACTGCACTGAACTGGCGGAGTTGATTGGGGCATGGGCAGAGGTCGACGGACTTGTGCCCAGATTTTGAGTCGTTTAAAATCAACCAGTGGCTCGAAGCGACTGAGCAGCTCTTGACCTAAAAGAAGGGGAATAGAATTCAAAGGTGAAACGTAAACAGGATGCATCAGTTTCATGGGGCCGATCGTTATCTGGATCAGGGCCACCTCGTCAAGGGTGGTGTTGACCTGAGAGAAAGGTCGGATTTCCAAGCAGCAGGGCTGTGACTTCAGTTCTCGTTGAGAGTGCTGGGCCACTTTTTGTAAGGTTCTGAAAAGTTCGCGGGAGATCAAGCTGATGTCGGCGGCTGTATCAAGGAGTGCATCATGCACGAAGTTGTCCTCCAAGAGGACTGAAAGATAAAGCTTGCGTGCGGCTCCCTTTTCGGAAAGGTTACCAAGAAACTGGGTAAAGGGGGGCTCGCATTGGATGATCGACGGGTCGTTATCCTGTGAGCTGGAGATAGAACTTACCTGGACCACCAAGACGTCGTTGGCCTCCGGTCGCGTTTGATCGTCGCTGTCAAGTTCCTGGTCTTCAGGGGGTTGGTCCCCAGTGACAGGTGTTTCCGACAGAGGGTCCAGGTCCACAGGGCTCCGATAGAAGCCTTCTAACTCGTCTTCCGATTGGCTGAGCGCTGAGTTATCACTCGTCTCAGGTCCGAGGGAGGTTACGGCGAGGACCTCCGCTTTACTTTTCTGGTTCCATTTCATGTCTTGGATCATTTTCAGCACCATACTCAGCTGTTCTTTACTGAGGTTCAAAGCGTCGAGACTCAGTTTAGAGGAAGACTTACCTGCGGAGTCTCCTTGGGTTTCTTCCTTCGTTGAGCCGTTAGGCCGGGAGTCCCTTCTGAACGGTCTGGTATCCCTTCGGTTGTTATACCTACCTGAGGCGTTCTCCCTGTCCCTAAACGGTCTTTGCGGTCCTCGGGTGTCTCCCGAGCGATGGTTTTCCAAGGTGCCCTCTAGCTCGAGAGGTCTTTCGACGCTCAGGACGGAAGAGTGGCCTTGGGTTCTGATTGTTGTTCCTGCCTGTTTGGTGTAGCTCCTTACCGCTAAATCTCGCAGCTGGCGGCTGCTTTGAGTTATTGGGCAGGCTGCCACGCCCAGGTGGTAGCTGGTTGCGGGGTGGAGGTTCTGTAGGAACAAAGATTTGAAATGTTTGTCCTCCTCCATCCCTGCTTCGTTTTGTGCTCCAAAATACGCTTTCCTCAATCGGTCGTAGTAGGCTTGAGGAGCCTCGTGTCTGTCTTGCTTGCACATCAGGGCAGCAGGCAACCCTATTGAGGTGCCTGTATCTGAGTACTCTTCGAGGAGAGCATGACACAAGAGCTCATAGTCCTTCAGGACGTAAGGAGGTTGGCGTTCCATGAAGCTGCTAACGTCTCGGCTGGACGTTAGTTTGATCAAGAAGATCTTGTCTTTGATTGACGGATCCGACAGGCGTCCAGCATAGAAATCGATGTCTCTCAGGTACGCGCTGGTGTCGTTAGCGACGCCTGGCTTGGGCTCAAACCGAGAGATATGCCTGGCTATTTTGTCGAAGTCATGGTCGGTCGGGCCTCGGTGGCGTCTATCGGGGTCTCTGCCCGCGCGATAGTCTTCACGAGTGAAGTCGTCGGGGTACCTACGAGTGTCCCTGAAGTCGTCGGGGTACCTACGAGTGTCCCTGAAGTCGTCGGGGTACCTACGAGTGTCCCTGAAGTCGTCGGGGTACCTACGAGTGTCCCCACGGTCATCTCGTCGCGCGTCCCTGTGGTCATCGTAGTGCCTGCGGGGGCTACCGTGGTCGTCTCGTCGCGCGTCCTGTAGTTCGGCGTGATGTCTACGGGGGCTGTCACGTCTGTCGCGTCGCCTGTCCCGTAGGTCATAGTCCGAATAACGTCGGGCGGAGCTGGTAGAGTCGGGTCCGGGGTGGTACCGGGACTTGTCTCGGTCACGGGCGTCCCCCAGTCGTCTACCGTCAGTGTAGGTCCGGCTTGGGCTCCTCCCCCCGTAGGTTCGTCCATGCATGTCAGAGTCGGAGGTTCGATCGTCTCTGGGTCGGTCATGGTCAGCGTACGGGGTGGGGCTCTTACGTCTGTCGTAGTCGTGGTCCCGTGGTGGCCAGCTACAGTCTGTCCTGTCTCCCCTTTCTTCCTTCCTCTGTGGGTCCAGGCGGGCCACGGGGGTTGGACTGGGTTGAGTCCCCCACCCGTGGTCCTCCCGGTTGTCTGTACTCGGTCGGTCGTAGGACGGTTTCGCACGGCTTTGCCTGTCAGTCAGGTCTCTTATCTGGAGTCTAAGGGCATGCAGCTCAGTCTCTGCCTTTTCAGTCGCCTGAATGGATCGATGGAGCGCGTGCTTGGCATCTTCCAGATCAGCTTCCTGGTCAGCAAATTTCTGCTCCGCCCGTTGAAGCTCCTGTCGGAGGTAGGAGGTTTCGTCCTCCTTTGCTCTCTCAGATCTTGACCTGGCGTCAACGCTCTGTGTTAGCAGCGCAACGTCTGCGTTGGCTCGGTCAAGCTCCGTTCTGAGGTCGGCGGTCTCAGTTCTCTGTGCCTCCAGGTCTGTCTTCCTGGCTTCCGATTTGCGATGCTCAAGTTCAAGGAGTTCCCAGGTCCTTTCCAGGATGACATACAAATCGATAGCAACGTGGCTTGCCCATTCGGCCATGTCCTTAGCCTTTGGCGCCTGTTGGAGTCCAATCCACAGCGCGAGGTCCTTGTGAAGGTTCCTGTTGGACAGGAGCCTGTTCCTTCCCAGGACACCAGGGGCTACTTCACTGGTATAGTCTACCATGGACTTGTGTAGGTTGTCTACAGGCCAGTGAATGACATCACTATCAGAGTCCGCCATGTTTACTTTAGGCAGGGTCGGGACGAGAGGGTCCCAAGTCGCCAGGTCTGTGAGTTGCCTAGATCAATTCAGTCAAGTGGGACCGATATGTCGGGACGCCGATAGTTTCTGAATTAAAATCGCTCGCTTAGGAGAATTTAAAAGAAACGTTTTAGAGTGTTCGTGTTAAGTTACTGTGGCTAGGCTAAACCTTTGTGCGTGTAGCTGCGTGGAGCTTGCTAGTTCGTGCGTGAGCGGGGCATGCAGTCGTGCGGGTGTTGATGTTTGGATGAAACAACAGTTAACAAGGCATGTTAAATGGCATTGCAATTAGACATCACCCATGGACGCATGCAGTGTCCACGGCACTTCACTAGGTTCCACGGCAAGGCTTAGCGGGGTCAGGGCCATGCAGTTACGTAACAAGAGGTCTGATCGGGGCGACACTCGCTGTTCTTGACCGGCGTTCAGTAGGCAATCAAACAGGTAAACAAGCTGTTATTCTGATAGCGTGCAGCATTCACAGTGAAGTGTTACTTAGCGCCGGGGTACACCTGCGGAGATTGGTTGAAATTCATGCAGTGTATAGAAAGGAAAAATTTTGTTTAATCAAAGCGTTAAACAGCAGCGTCAGCTGTGCAGAACGAGCGTTAAACAAGGTGTTGTTCTGGGGCGTGTGCACACTTGCAGCAGAACAGGTACAAAGCGGTTAGTTAAAACAGGCCATGCACTTCTAAAAGAAAAACATTGATTAACACGTTACAACAGCGTCGGCTGTGCAGAACGAGCGTTAAACAAGGTGTGAGCTTAGGAGCATGCAAGCACTTGCAAAACAGATACACAGCGGTTAATTAAAACAGGCCATGCATTTCAAAAGAAAAATATTGATTAACGCGTTAAAACAGCGTCAGCTGTGCAGAACGAGCGTTAACCAAGGTGTTGTTCTGGGGCGTGTACACACTTGCAGCAGAACAGGTACAAAGCGGTTAGTTAAAACAGGCCATGCACTTCTAAAAGAAAAATATTGATTAAAGCGTTAAAACAGCAGTAGGGAAACTGTGCGAAAGCATTTAAACAATCTGTGTTAGCAGCGAGGAGCATGCAGGGTGAAAGTAAACACTAATCTTGTTAGTGTCTAGGTGAGACTTGATTGTCACCCCCCGGTGTGTGTTGACAGGGGAACAGGGTCAGCCTAAGGGTAAAGTGTAGTACAATTTACCCACCACCAGATGGAGACAAAGCTACGCTAAGCGTGTGATTCAATTTAATGACCACTAGATGGAGACAAAGCTCCGCTAAGAGTGTGATTCAATTTAATGACCACTAGGTGGAGACAAAGCTCCGCTAAGAGTGTGATTCAATTTAATGACCACTAGATGGAGACAGAGCTCCGCAAAGAGTGTGATTCAATTTAATGACCACTAGGTGGAGACATGGCTCCGCTAAGAGTGTGATTCAATTTAATGACCACTAGGTGGAGGCAAAGCTCCGCTAAGAGTGTGATTCAAATTAATGACCACTAGGTGGAGACAGAGCTCCGCAAAGGGTGTGATTCAATTTAATGACCACTAGGTGGAGACAAAGCTCCTGGGCTGGACAGTTTTCCTCCGGAGGAATTCCAGCTGGGCGCAGGGCGCCTGGGACCGCCTCTATGGGGGGTCAGAGTTAGCGTCGAGTCGTCACTCAGCGCGCTCTACACGGCTTTGTTAGCATTTAGCTCATGTGTTAGCATTAGCATCCACGCTCGGCCGCGTGGTTTGTAAAGACAAAATGGCGGTTAGCACAACAACATGGCATTTAGCGTACTAGCTCGGCTCGTGTTTGTGCTAGCTCAGGGCCGTAGCCTATGTACTAGCTTCTGCTCGTGTCATTTGGTAGCGAGCCAAAAATATTCACGAGTGTGGCAGTTGTTCGGGGACGGGAAACTCGCCGTACTGCCCCTGCCGTCTTGGGGTGGATGTGCTTATGCGGCGTTACAGCCCTAATAAGCTTCCCCAGGTTCGATAATTATCTTGTGCACGTGTTCGTGAAGTAACTAGGCGGTTTGTGTACAGTAACAGCAGCGTACGGTTTATCCAAGCATCGTTACAGCGCAGGCAAGTTCACAAAGCAGTCTCATATTCCAGCATCGACACAGCAGCATACAGTTTGAGTTCAAACGTCCACAAAAGTTTATGAGTACTAATCTGATTCAAAGACTATGAAAAGTTTTAATCGGCTCACGCGGGGGCATCAAATATGTAGGGTCTCAAAACTACATGTATTCAGTTTATGATTAAGGAAGATTTCTTAGCAGAAACGAGACAAGACGGGGCACCAGGGTTAAACCCAAAGAGCTAAGATACAGTCCTTAATCGCGCTCGTTAAAAAGGTCTGAAGGGTGTTTCACGATTCAGGGACTTACACATAGTCTAATCAAACAAACAATAGTCAATAACTCTTTTGTGTAGTTTATTTATCAAAAGGGTAATCAAAACACCGGAGCAGAAATGCGCACAGGTAAATCACAGGTGACGTTATATCAGATTTAACAGCAGATTTCATGCAGATAATGTTAAACCAGGGTTTTGCCTTTGATAATCAAACGTGTCTATGCTAATCTATATCAAAAAGAGGGAAAGTGAGAAGCTAAAGGGAGGAGGAACAGCTGAGCTCTACCCAAATCATGCCACAAAACGGACCGCACGCAATGGACTCGGCTTACGGTTCTGTAGAGTCGGTCCGACTGGTCCTTGTCCGCGGACGAGGTCCGTAGTGGGGCGTCGCGTGGAGCGGTGTGGCGGCGAAGGTTCGTGAAGCGGGCGGCGGCCGTGGAGCTGGCGGCGGTCGGGGAGCGATGCGTCGCGTGGAGCGGAGGAGGCTGCGACGTGCTGTAAGGTCCTTGGCGCCGGGGAGCGGTGTGCTGCGCCGGGGAGCGAGGGGTCGCGTGGAGCGGTGTGCTGCGACCTCCTTGAAGCGGCGGCGGCAGCGGAGGCGATGTCGGGGAGTTCCTTGGCGGTAGAACGCTTTAGCGGTGTATTAGCTCCTCACGCGGCCTTTACTCAGATGAGGACGTAGTGCTGATCCACGTAAACGGCGTAGATTACTTCAAAAAGAAAAGAAACAAAGTAGCAAAGAAAGTCTCGGTTTAGCGCTTAAGCGTAGTTCCAGGTAGTTCCAGGTAGTTCCAGGTGGTTTCAGGTGGTTTCAGAGTCCTAGACTGGCATGGCCTTGTCGACCACGTGACGGACGGATTTTGTTGAGACAAAGGAAAAGTGAAAGCGCGTCCGTGGAGACGGCTTCAAGATAGAAGAACAAGAAGAGAACAAAAAGAGCGTTTCTAGCTTGGAGCGTCCTTTTGATACCTGGCCCGCAGGGCATGCTGGGAGCGACAGGGGCGGGCGCTACTGCGAGAACTTCCTGTTTAACATTTTCCTGACCGAGAAAATAAAACTGGAGTAACGTAAATAATAATGGCAAAAACATTGAACCCTGTTTTAACATTTACACGTTAAACACTTTTGGCAGTTTGTGCACATTATTTCTTGAGGTAGACACATTTTACATCTTCTTTCACCTGTGATGGGCGCTCGAAAATCAAGCATTGGGAATATAAAACCTTAAACAGTGGAAAAATACGTAACACAAGGTGAAACATGCGATGTAGGGAGTTGATTCAAACATTCATGGCATAATCACATAAAACAGTTTTCATCGGGGCGTCTTACTGTAAGACTGTGGGGAGAAGAAGATCTGTTATCAAAAAAGTCAGAGAGGCTCCCCTGCGGTGAGGGAGACAGGGAGAACGAAAAAAAACCCAATGTTCAAAGAGAGATTTTCTGTTATCTGGCCGTGGAATGTCCATCTCCATTCCCCTACAACCCCCCGATTGGTCGTTGGTTCTCCGATGAAGAAGCATCGGGCAAATGTCAAAGGGAATGTCCTTACCGAGTCAGCGAGCGGCACAGAGTGGCATGATTTGGGTAAACCTCTGAACCTGGACTGGTCGCTTTATCCTCTTTGGGCTGAGGGGCAGGTGCTAGTGGGTGTTACACTATCCCTAGGCTACTAACTCTCAGCACATCATCCTCAGAGGGAGTGGTAAACCATGCAAGAGCTCTTGACTCCTAGTGCAAGAATTTGGGCGTAGAAACAAGACTCTAAGACACCGAGGTAGCTTATCAAAGTGGATGTCTATGGTGGAAAAAAAAACAAAGTGGTTAACAAGGTTCTTGACATACGTTTCACCCTAGCGAAGGGGCAACTTCTAGGTTGGACCGCTTCTGTTCGAAACAGGTGACAGGATATTTTACTCTATGGTTTGCATGCAGGGGAGATTAACATACGAGGCTAGTGGTAGGGACTTTGCGGGCTTAGGACCAGCTGTAAGTCGGGGATTTGGCTAAAATTTTCCAAGCTCCAGTAGGTGGCGCCTGTGTTAGGTGTCGTTGGGGCAGAACAACTCGTGCTGCTGCGTCATGCTTGTCATAGTGGAGGATCGCCTCTCGGAGGGAAGTGTTCACGAGTCAACGGCCCCCCAACTATTTTAGCCCAGGTCTCTGTGACCTGGTCTCGCACCGCCACGAAGGTTGGGCACGCGCTGCCTGCTGTCACAGGTTTTTAACAGCAAACGCCGCCGGTACTGTCATGTATTGCTATCACGATACGCAATAACGTCTGGGGTCTGTAAGTGTCACATGCCATCAGGAGGAGGCGTTGTGACCACATGCTTCTGTCAACATACATCTGGGGATGTTTTTAGAGACACTAACACGTAATTCTTTGATGATTAGGTTTTAGTGGTTAGGGTTAGTAGACTTTACAATCCGTGCAAAACAGTTGTTAGTACAGTCCCTAACGGGCGTGTGTTTGTCGGAGTTGTGTTCTAGTTGGAACTGTCGGCATCCCTGACATGTCCCATGGGGTTTTGGTGCGCTTTGATTTGGTTGCGATGAACCCACTTCAGAGTAGGTTCTCTGCGTCCTTTGGTGATCTTCACGTGGTACACCACCGGAGATCGTTTGTTGACAATCTCGTAGGGTCCGGACCAACGTGGGAAGAGCTTTCGGGTTAGCTTGGTTAGCCAGTCTCTTGTCTGTCCGATCGGGTGCGCTAAGATGTAATACCATACCTTGTCGTTTGGGGCTTTCTGATCGTAGTAAGCCTTGCAATCCTTTGCACTTTTCTCAAGCTTCTTCTGAGCGAAAGAGAAGGTCGCTTTCAGGTGCTCCTGTAAGTCCAACATGTATTGGTGGGTGGTGTAGGCGGTTGCGATGCTAACCTCTCCCGGTTTGTACAACAGGTGTAGGGGGAGGGTCATCTGTCGGTCGGTCAAGAGTTCGTATGTGGCGTTGACCCCCCGGAGGCCAGCTGTTGGCGCGTCGTGTGCGTGCGTCAGCATAACCCCCCTTAGGCTCTGAGGTACCACAAATGCGGGTGCAGTGAGGATCTCAGAGGCAAACACCAGCAGTCCATGACGCAAGGTGAAGTTCTCTCTTGTGCGCCACAGCGCGGCGAGAGATGCGTCGGCAGCAAGTGCATCAGGAGGGATGGCACTTGGCGCAGGGTCAGGAGGGAAACCGATGATGCGGCTTATAGCCCCATCGGCTGCTTGTAGAGACACAAGGTCAGAGGAAGCGAAGATCGGAGCCACTTTAAGAAGGGCGCGATCGGGCTGGGGCCGTGTGATCGCGGCCACCGAAAGGGTGGGCTAGGTGGGCATCAACTCACTGTCCAGTGAGTCAGCCTGTAAGTTACAGGGAGCCCCTTCAAGGGCCCCTTGTTTTGCCAGGGAGTCGGCTAGGTCGTTGAGGTCTTTGTCTGGCGGCACGTCGACCTCGGGAGGGGTCACGATGGCACTGCACTGAACTGGCGGAGTTGATTGGGGCATGGGCAGAGGTCGACGGACTTGTGCCCAGATTTTGAGTCGTTTAAAATCAACCAGTGGCTCGAAGCGACTGAGCAGCTCTTGACCTAAAAGAAGGGGAATAGAATTCAAAGGTGAAACGTAAACAGGATGCATCAGTTTCATGGGGCCGATCGTTATCTGGATCAGGGCCACCTCGTCAAGGGTGGTGTTGACCTGAGAGTAAGGTCGGATTTCCAAGCAGCAGGGCTGTGACTTCAGTTCTCGTTGAGAGTGCTGGGCCACTTTTTGTAAGGTTCTGAAAAGTTCGCGGGAGATCAAGCTGATGTCGGCGGCTGTATCAAGGAGTGCATCATGCACGAAGTTGTCCTCCAAGAGGACTGAAAGATAAAGCTTGCGTGCGGCTCCCTTTTCGGAAAGGTTACCAAGAAACTGGGTAAAGGGGGGCTCGCATTGGATGATCGACGGGTCGTTATCCTGTGGGCTGGAGATAGAACTTACCTGGACCACCAAGACGTCGTTGGCCTCCGGTCGCGTTTGATCGTCGCTGTCAAGTTCCTGGTCTTCAGGGGGTTGGTCCCCAGTGACAGGTGTTTCCGACAGAGGGTCCAGGTCCACAGGGCTCCGATAGAAGCCTTCTAACTCGTCTTCCGATTGGCTGAGCGCTGAGTTATCACTCGTCTCAGGTCCGAGGGAGGTTACGGCGAGGACCTCCGCTTTACTTTTCTGGTTCCATTTCATGTCTTGGATCATTTTCAGCACCATACTCAGCTGTTCTTTACTGAGGTTCAAAGCGTCGAGACTCAGTTTAGAGGAAGACTTACCTGCGGAGTCTCCTTGGGTTTCTTCCTTCGTTGAGCCGTTAGGCCGGGAGTCCCTTCTGAACGGTCTGGTATCCCTTCGGTTGTTATACCTACCTGAGGCGTTCTCCCTGTCCCTAAACGGTCTTTGCGGTCCTCGGGTGTCTCCCGAGCGATGGTTTTCCAAGGTGCCCTCTAGCTCGAGAGGTCTTTCGACGCTCAGGACGGAAGAGTGGCCTTGGGTTCTGATTGTTGTTCCTGCCTGTTTGGTGTAGCTCCTTACCGCTAAATCTCGCAGCTGGCGGCTGCTTTGAGTTATTGGGCAGGCTGCCACGCCCAGGTGGTAGCTGGTTGCGGGGTGGAGGTTCTGTAGGAACAAAGATTTGAAATGTTTGTCCTCCTCCATCCCTGCTTCGTTTTGTGCTCCAAAATACGCTTTCCTCAATCGGTCGTAGTAGGCTTGAGGAGCCTCGTGTCTGTCTTGCTTGCACATCAGGGCAGCAGGCAACCCTATTGAGGTGCCTGTATCTGAGTACTCTTCGAGGAGAGCATGACACAAGAGCTCATAGTCCTTCAGGACGTAAGGAGGTTGGCGTTCCATGAAGCTGCTAACGTCTCGGCTGGACGTTAGTTTGATCAAGAAGATCTTGTCTTTGATTGACGGATCCGACAGGCGTCCAGCATAGAAGTCGATGTCTCTCAGGTACGCGCTGGTGTCGTTAGCGACGCCTGGCTTGGGCTCAAACCGAGAGATATGCCTGGCTATTTTGTCGAAGTCATGGTCGGTCGGGCCTCGGTGGCGTCTATCGGGGTCTCTGCCCGCGCGATAGTCTTCACGAGTGAAGTCGTCGGGGTACCTACGAGTGTCCCTGAAGTCGTCGGGGTACCTACGAGTGTCCCTGAAGTCGTCGGGGTACCTACGAGTGTCCCTGAAGTCGTCGGGGTACCTACGAGTGTCCCCACGGTCATCTCGTCGCGCGTCCCTGTGGTCATCGTAGTGCCTGCGGGGGCTACCGTGGTCGTCTCGTCGCGCGTCCTGTAGTTCGGCGTGATGTCTACGGGGGCTGTCACGTCTGTCGCGTCGCCTGTCCCGTAGGTCATAGTCCGAATAACGTCGGGCGGAGCTGGTAGAGTCGGGTCCGGGGTGGTACCGGGACTTGTCTCGGTCACGGGCGTCCCCCAGTCGTCTACCGTCAGTGTAGGTCCGGCTTGGGCTCCTCCCCCCGTAGGTTCGTCCATGCATGTCAGAGTCGGAGGTTCGATCGTCTCTGGGTCGGTCATGGTCAGCGTACGGGGTGGGGCTCTTACGTCTGTCGTAGTCGTGGTCCCGTGGTGGCCAGCTACAGTCTGTCCTGTCTCCCCTTTCTTCCTTCCTCTGTGGGTCCAGGCGGGCCACGGGGGTTGGACTGGGTTGAGTCCCCCACCCGTGGTCCTCCCGGTTGTCTGTACTCGGTCGGTCGTAGGACGGTTTCGCACGGCTTTGCCTGTCAGTCAGGTCTCTTATCTGGAGTCTAAGGGCATGCAGCTCAGTCTCTGCCTTTTCAGTCGCCTGAATGGATCGATGGAGCGCGTGCTTGGCATCTTCCAGATCAGCTTCCTGGTCAGCAAATTTCTGCTCCGCCCGTTGAAGCTCCTGTCGGAGGTAGGAGGTTTCGTCCTCCTTTGCTCTCTCAGATCTTGACCTGGCGTCAACGCTCTGTGTTAGCAGCGCAACGTCTGCGTTGGCTCGGTCAAGCTCCGTTCTGAGGTCGGCGGTCTCAGTTCTCTGTGCCTCCAGGTCTGTCTTCCTGGCTTCCGATTTGCGATGCTCAAGTTCAAGGAGTTCCCAGGTCCTTTCCAGGATGACATACAAATCGATAGCAACGTGGCTTGCCCATTCGGCCATGTCCTTAGCCTTTGGCGCCTGTTGGAGTCCAATCCACAGCGCGAGGTCCTTGTGAAGGTTCCTGTTGGACAGGAGCCTGTTCCTTCCCAGGACACCAGGGGCTACTTCACTGGTATAGTCTACCATGGACTTGTGTAGGTTGTCTACAGGCCAGTGAATGACATCACTATCAGAGTCCGCCATGTTTACTTTAGGCAGGGTCGGGACGAGAGGGTCCCAAGTCGCCAGGTCTGTGAGTTGCCTAGATCAATTCAGTCAAGTGGGACCGATATGTCGGGACGCCGATAGTTTCTGAATTAAAATCGCTCGCTTAGGAGAATTTAAAAGAAACGTTTTAGAGTGTTCGTGTTAAGTTACTGTGGCTAGGCTAAACCTTTGTGCGTGTAGCTGCGTGGAGCTTGCTAGTTCGTGCGTGAGCGGGGCATGCAGTCGTGCGGGTGTTGATGTTTGGATGAAACAACAGTTAACAAGGCATGTTAAATGGCATTGCAATTAGACATCACCCATGGACGCATGCAGTGTCCACGGCACTTCACTAGGTTCCACGGCAAGGCTTAGCGGGGTCAGGGCCATGCAGTTACGTAACAAGAGGTCTGATCGGGGCGACACTCGCTGTTCTTGACCGGCGTTCAGTAGGCAATCAAACAGGTAAACAAGCTGTTATTCTGATAGCGTGCAGCATTCACAGTGAAGTGTTACTTAGCGCCGGGGTACACCTGCGGAGATTGGTTGAAATTCATGCAGTGTATAGAAAGGAAAAATTTTGTTTAATCAAAGCGTTAAACAGCAGCGTCAGCTGTGCAGAACGAGCGTTAAACAAGGTGTTGTTCTGGGGCGTGTGCACACTTGCAGCAGAACAGGTACAAAGCGGTTAGTTAAAACAGGCCATGCACTTCTAAAAGAAAAACATTGATTAACACGTTACAACAGCGTCGGCTGTGCAGAACGAGCGTTAAACAAGGTGTGAGCTTAGGAGCATGCAAGCACTTGCAAAACAGATACACAGCGGTTAATTAAAACAGGCCATGCATTTCAAAAGAAAAATATTGATTAACGCGTTAAAACAGCGTCAGCTGTGCAGAACGAGCGTTAACCAAGGTGTTGTTCTGGGGCGTGTACACACTTGCAGCAGAACAGGTACAAAGCGGTTAGTTAAAACAGGCCATGCACTTCTAAAAGAAAAATATTGATTAAAGCGTTAAAACAGCAGTAGGGAAACTGTGCGAAAGCATTTAAACAATCTGTGTTAGCAGCGAGGAGCATGCAGGGTGAAAGTAAACACTAATCTTGTTAGTGTCTAGGTGAGACTTGATTGTCACCCCCCGGTGTGTGTTGACAGGGGAACAGGGTCAGCCTAAGGGTAAAGTGTAGTACAATTTACCCACCACCAGATGGAGACAAAGCTACGCTAAGCGTGTGATTCAATTTAATGACCACTAGATGGAGACAAAGCTCCGCTAAGAGTGTGATTCAATTTAATGACCACTAGGTGGAGACAAAGCTCCGCTAAGAGTGTGATTCAATTTAATGACCACTAGATGGAGACAGAGCTCCGCAAAGAGTGTGATTCAATTTAATGACCACTAGGTGGAGACATGGCTCCGCTAAGAGTGTGATTCAATTTAATGACCACTAGGTGGAGGCAAAGCTCCGCTAAGAGTGTGATTCAAATTAATGACCACTAGGTGGAGACAGAGCTCCGCAAAGGGTGTGATTCAATTTAATGACCACTAGGTGGAGACAAAGCTCCTGGGCTGGACAGTTTTCCTCCGGAGGAATTCCAGCTGGGCGCAGGGCGCCTGGGACCGCCTCTATGGGGGGTCAGAGTTAGCGTCGAGTCGTCACTCAGCGCGCTCTACACGGCTTTGTTAGCATTTAGCTCATGTGTTAGCATTAGCATCCACGCTCGGCCGCGTGGTTTGTAAAGACAAAATGGCGGTTAGCACAACAACATGGCATTTAGCGTACTAGCTCGGCTCGTGTTTGTGCTAGCTCAGGGCCGTAGCCTATGTACTAGCTTCTGCTCGTGTCATTTGGTAGCGAGCCAAAAATATTCACGAGTGTGGCAGTTGTTCGGGGACGGGAAACTCGCCGTACTGCCCCTGCCGTCTTGGGGTGGATGTGCTTATGCGGCGTTACAGCCCTAATAAGCTTCCCCAGGTTCGATAATTATCTTGTGCACGTGTTCGTGAAGTAACTAGGCGGTTTGTGTACAGTAACAGCAGCGTACGGTTTATCCAAGCATCGTTACAGCGCAGGCAAGTTCACAAAGCAGTCTCATATTCCAGCATCGACACAGCAGCATACAGTTTGAGTTCAAACGTCCACAAAAGTTTATGAGTACTAATCTGATTCAAAGACTATGAAAAGTTTTAATCGGCTCACGCGGGGGCATCAAATATGTAGGGTCTCAAAACTACATGTATTCAGTTTATGATTAAGGAAGATTTCTTAGCAGAAACGAGACAAGACGGGGCACCAGGGTTAAACCCAAAGAGCTAAGATACAGTCCTTAATCGCGCTCGTTAAAAAGGTCTGAAGGGTGTTTCACGATTCAGGGACTTACACATAGTCTAATCAAACAAACAATAGTCAATAACTCTTTTGTGTAGTTTATTTATCAAAAGGGTAATCAAAACACCGGAGCAGAAATGCGCACAGGTAAATCACAGGTGACGTTATATCAGATTTAACAGCAGATTTCATGCAGATAATGTTAAACCAGGGTTTTGCCTTTGATAATCAAACGTGTCTATGCTAATCTATATCAAAAAGAGGGAAAGTGAGAAGCTAAAGGGAGGAGGAACAGCTGAGCTCTACCCAAATCATGCCACAAAACGGACCGCACGCAATGGACTCGGCTTACGGTTCTGTAGAGTCGGTCCGACTGGTCCTTGTCCGCGGACGAGGTCCGTAGTGGGGCGTCGCGTGGAGCGGTGTGGCGGCGAAGGTTCGTGAAGCGGGCGGCGGCCGTGGAGCTGGCGGCGGTCGGGGAGCGATGCGTCGCGTGGAGCGGAGGAGGCTGCGACGTGCTGTAAGGTCCTTGGCGCCGGGGAGCGGTGTGCTGCGCCGGGGAGCGAGGGGTCGCGTGGAGCGGTGTGCTGCGACCTCCTTGAAGCGGCGGCGGCAGCGGAGGCGATGTCGGGGAGTTCCTTGGCGGTAGAACGCTTTAGCGGTGTATTAGCTCCTCACGCGGCCTTTACTCAGATGAGGACGTAGTGCTGATCCACGTAAACGGCGTAGATTACTTCAAAAAGAAAAGAAACAAAGTAGCAAAGAAAGTCTCGGTTTAGCGCTTAAGCGTAGTTCCAGGTAGTTCCAGGTAGTTCCAGGTGGTTTCAGGTGGTTTCAGAGTCCTAGACTGGCATGGCCTTGTCGACCACGTGACGGACGGATTTTGTTGAGACAAAGGAAAAGTGAAAGCGCGTCCGTGGAGACGGCTTCAAGATAGAAGAACAAGAAGAGAACAAAAAGAGCGTTTCTAGCTTGGAGCGTCCTTTTGATACCTGGCCCGCAGGGCATGCTGGGAGCGACAGGGGCGGGCGCTACTGCGAGAACTTCCTGTTTAACATTTTCCTGACCGAGAAAATAAAACTGGAGTAACGTAAATAATAATGGCAAAAACATTGAACCCTGTTTTAACATTTACACGTTAAACACTTTTGGCAGTTTGTGCACATTATTTCTTGAGGTAGACACATTTTACATCTTCTTTCACCTGTGATGGGCGCTCGAAAATCAAGCATTGGGAATATAAAACCTTAAACAGTGGAAAAATACGTAACACAAGGTGAAACATGCGATGTAGGGAGTTGATTCAAACATTCATGGCATAATCACATAAAACAGTTTTCATCGGGGCGTCTTACTGTAAGACTGTGGGGAGAAGAAGATCTGTTATCAAAAAAGTCAGAGAGGCTCCCCTGCGGTGAGGGAGACAGGGAGAACGAAAAAAAACCCAATGTTCAAAGAGAGATTTTCTGTTATCTGGCCGTGGAATGTCCATCTCCATTCCCCTACAACCCCCCGATTGGTCGTTGGTTCTCCGATGAAGAAGCATCGGGCAAATGTCAAAGGGAATGTCCTTACCGAGTCAGCGAGCGGCACAGAGTGGCATGATTTGGGTAAACCTCTGAACCTGGACTGGTCGCTTTATCCTCTTTGGGCTGAGGGGCAGGTGCTAGTGGGTGTTACACTATCCCTAGGCTACTAACTCTCAGCACATCATCCTCAGAGGGAGTGGTAAACCATGCAAGAGCTCTTGACTCCTAGTGCAAGAATTTGGGCGTAGAAACAAGACTCTAAGACACCGAGGTAGCTTATCAAAGTGGATGTCTATGGTGGAAAAAAAAACAAAGTGGTTAACAAGGTTCTTGACATACGTTTCACCCTAGCGAAGGGGCAACTTCTAGGTTGGACCGCTTCTGTTCGAAACAGGTGACAGGATATTTTACTCTATGGTTTGCATGCAGGGGAGATTAACATACGAGGCTAGTGGTAGGGACTTTGCGGGCTTAGGACCAGCTGTAAGTCGGGGATTTGGCTAAAATTTTCCAAGCTCCAGTAGGTGGCGCCTGTGTTAGGTGTCGTTGGGGCAGAACAACTCGTGCTGCTGCGTCATGCTTGTCATAGTGGAGGATCGCCTCTCGGAGGGAAGTGTTCACGAGTCAACGGCCCCCCAACTATTTTAGCCCAGGTCTCTGTGACCTGGTCTCGCACCGCCACGAAGGTTGGGCACGCGCTGCCTGCTGTCACAGGTTTTTAACAGCAAACGCCGCCGGTACTGTCATGTATTGCTATCACGATACGCAATAACGTCTGGGGTCTGTAAGTGTCACATGCCATCAGGAGGAGGCGTTGTGACCACATGCTTCTGTCAACATACATCTGGGGATGTTTTTAGAGACACTAACACGTAATTCTTTGATGATTAGGTTTTAGTGGTTAGGGTTAGTAGACTTTACAATCCGTGCAAAACAGTTGTTAGTACAGTCCCTAACGGGCGTGTGTTTGTCGGAGTTGTGTTCTAGTTGGAACTGTCGGCATCCCTGACATGTCCCATGGGGTTTTGGTGCGCTTTGATTTGGTTGCGATGAACCCACTTCAGAGTAGGTTCTCTGCGTCCTTTGGTGATCTTCACGTGGTACACCACCGGAGATCGTTTGTTGACAATCTCGTAGGGTCCGGACCAACGTGGGAAGAGCTTTCGGGTTAGCTTGGTTAGCCAGTCTCTTGTCTGTCCGATCGGGTGCGCTAAGATGTAATACCATACCTTGTCGTTTGGGGCTTTCTGATCGTAGTAAGCCTTGCAATCCTTTGCACTTTTCTCAAGCTTCTTCTGAGCGAAAGAGAAGGTCGCTTTCAGGTGCTCCTGTAAGTCCAACATGTATTGGTGGGTGGTGTAGGCGGTTGCGATGCTAACCTCTCCCGGTTTGTACAACAGGTGTAGGGGGAGGGTCATCTGTCGGTCGGTCAAGAGTTCGTATGTGGCGTTGACCCCCCGGAGGCCAGCTGTTGGCGCGTCGTGTGCGTGCGTCAGCATAACCCCCCTTAGGCTCTGAGGTACCACAAATGCGGGTGCAGTGAGGATCTCAGAGGCAAACACCAGCAGTCCATGACGCAAGGTGAAGTTCTCTCTTGTGCGCCACAGCGCGGCGAGAGATGCGTCGGCAGCAAGTGCATCAGGAGGGATGGCACTTGGCGCAGGGTCAGGAGGGAAACCGATGATGCGGCTTATAGCCCCATCGGCTGCTTGTAGAGACACAAGGTCAGAGGAAGCGAAGATCGGAGCCACTTTAAGAAGGGCGCGATCGGGCTGGGGCCGTGTGATCGCGGCCACCGAAAGGGTGGGCTAGGTGGGCATCAACTCACTGTCCAGTGAGTCAGCCTGTAAGTTACAGGGAGCCCCTTCAAGGGCCCCTTGTTTTGCCAGGGAGTCGGCTAGGTCGTTGAGGTCTTTGTCTGGCGGCACGTCGACCTCGGGAGGGGTCACGATGGCACTGCACTGAACTGGCGGAGTTGATTGGGGCATGGGCAGAGGTCGACGGACTTGTGCCCAGATTTTGAGTCGTTTAAAATCAACCAGTGGCTCGAAGCGACTGAGCAGCTCTTGACCTAAAAGAAGGGGAATAGAATTCAAAGGTGAAACGTAAACAGGATGCATCAGTTTCATGGGGCCGATCGTTATCTGGATCAGGGCCACCTCGTCAAGGGTGGTGTTGACCTGAGAGTAAGGTCGGATTTCCAAGCAGCAGGGCTGTGACTTCAGTTCTCGTTGAGAGTGCTGGGCCACTTTTTGTAAGGTTCTGAAAAGTTCGCGGGAGATCAAGCTGATGTCGGCGGCTGTATCAAGGAGTGCATCATGCACGAAGTTGTCCTCCAAGAGGACTGAAAGATAAAGCTTGCGTGCGGCTCCCTTTTCGGAAAGGTTACCAAGAAACTGGGTAAAGGGGGGCTCGCATTGGATGATCGACGGGTCGTTATCCTGTGGGCTGGAGATAGAACTTACCTGGACCACCAAGACGTCGTTGGCCTCCGGTCGCGTTTGATCGTCGCTGTCAAGTTCCTGGTCTTCAGGGGGTTGGTCCCCAGTGACAGGTGTTTCCGACAGAGGGTCCAGGTCCACAGGGCTCCGATAGAAGCCTTCTAACTCGTCTTCCGATTGGCTGAGCGCTGAGTTATCACTCGTCTCAGGTCCGAGGGAGGTTACGGCGAGGACCTCCGCTTTACTTTTCTGGTTCCATTTCATGTCTTGGATCATTTTCAGCACCATACTCAGCTGTTCTTTACTGAGGTTCAAAGCGTCGAGACTCAGTTTAGAGGAAGACTTACCTGCGGAGTCTCCTTGGGTTTCTTCCTTCGTTGAGCCGTTAGGCCGGGAGTCCCTTCTGAACGGTCTGGTATCCCTTCGGTTGTTATACCTACCTGAGGCGTTCTCCCTGTCCCTAAACGGTCTTTGCGGTCCTCGGGTGTCTCCCGAGCGATGGTTTTCCAAGGTGCCCTCTAGCTCGAGAGGTCTTTCGACGCTCAGGACGGAAGAGTGGCCTTGGGTTCTGATTGTTGTTCCTGCCTGTTTGGTGTAGCTCCTTACCGCTAAATCTCGCAGCTGGCGGCTGCTTTGAGTTATTGGGCAGGCTGCCACGCCCAGGTGGTAGCTGGTTGCGGGGTGGAGGTTCTGTAGGAACAAAGATTTGAAATGTTTGTCCTCCTCCATCCCTGCTTCGTTTTGTGCTCCAAAATACGCTTTCCTCAATCGGTCGTAGTAGGCTTGAGGAGCCTCGTGTCTGTCTTGCTTGCACATCAGGGCAGCAGGCAACCCTATTGAGGTGCCTGTATCTGAGTACTCTTCGAGGAGAGCATGACACAAGAGCTCATAGTCCTTCAGGACGTAAGGAGGTTGGCGTTCCATGAAGCTGCTAACGTCTCGGCTGGACGTTAGTTTGATCAAGAAGATCTTGTCTTTGATTGACGGATCCGACAGGCGTCCAGCATAGAAGTCGATGTCTCTCAGGTACGCGCTGGTGTCGTTAGCGACGCCTGGCTTGGGCTCAAACCGAGAGATATGCCTGGCTATTTTGTCGAAGTCATGGTCGGTCGGGCCTCGGTGGCGTCTATCGGGGTCTCTGCCCGCGCGATAGTCTTCACGAGTGAAGTCGTCGGGGTACCTACGAGTGTCCCTGAAGTCGTCGGGGTACCTACGAGTGTCCCTGAAGTCGTCGGGGTACCTACGAGTGTCCCTGAAGTCGTCGGGGTACCTACGAGTGTCCCCACGGTCATCTCGTCGCGCGTCCCTGTGGTCATCGTAGTGCCTGCGGGGGCTACCGTGGTCGTCTCATCGCGCGTCCTGTAGTTCGGCGTGATGTCTACGGGGGCTGTCACGTCTGTCGCGTCGCCTGTCCCGTAGGTCATAGTCCGAATAACGTCGGGCGGAGCTGGTAGAGTCGGGTCCGGGGTGGTACCGGGACTTGTCTCGGTCACGGGCGTCCCCCAGTCGTCTACCGTCAGTGTAGGTCCGGCTTGGGCTCCTCCCCCCGTAGGTTCGTCCATGCATGTCAGAGTCGGAGGTTCGATCGTCTCTGGGTCGGTCATGGTCAGCGTACGGGGTGGGGCTCTTACGTCTGTCGTAGTCGTGGTCCCGTGGTGGCCAGCTACAGTCTGTCCTGTCTCCCCTTTCTTCCTTCCTCTGTGGGTCCAGGCGGGCCACGGGGGTTGGACTGGGTTGAGTCCCCCACCCGTGGTCCTCCCGGTTGTCTGTACTCGGTCGGTCGTAGGACGGTTTCGCACGGCTTTGCCTGTCAGTCAGGTCTCTTATCTGGAGTCTAAGGGCATGCAGCTCAGTCTCTGCCTTTTCAGTCGCCTGAATGGATCGATGGAGCGCGTGCTTGGCATCTTCCAGATCAGCTTCCTGGTCAGCAAATTTCTGCTCCGCCCGTTGAAGCTCCTGTCGGAGGTAGGAGGTTTCGTCCTCCTTTGCTCTCTCAGATCTTGACCTGGCGTCAACGCTCTGTGTTAGCAGCGCAACGTCTGCGTTGGCTCGGTCAAGCTCCGTTCTGAGGTCGGCGGTCTCAGTTCTCTGTGCCTCCAGGTCTGTCTTCCTGGCTTCCGATTTGCGATGCTCAAGTTCAAGGAGTTCCCAGGTCCTTTCCAGGATGACATACAAATCGATAGCAACGTGGCTTGCCCATTCGGCCATGTCCTTAGCCTTTGGCGCCTGTTGGAGTCCAATCCACAGCGCGAGGTCCTTGTGAAGGTTCCTGTTGGACAGGAGCCTGTTCCTTCCCAGGACACCAGGGGCTACTTCACTGGTATAGTCTACCATGGACTTGTGTAGGTTGTCTACAGGCCAGTGAATGACATCACTATCAGAGTCCGCCATGTTTACTTTAGGCAGGGTCGGGACGAGAGGGTCCCAAGTCGCCAGGTCTGTGAGTTGCCTAGATCAATTCAGTCAAGTGGGACCGATATGTCGGGACGCCGATAGTTTCTGAATTAAAATCGCTCGCTTAGGAGAATTTAAAAGAAACGTTTTAGAGTGTTCGTGTTAAGTTACTGTGGCTAGGCTAAACCTTTGTGCGTGTAGCTGCGTGGAGCTTGCTAGTTCGTGCGTGAGCGGGGCATGCAGTCGTGCGGGTGTTGATGTTTGGATGAAACAACAGTTAACAAGGCATGTTAAATGGCATTGCAATTAGACATCACCCATGGACGCATGCAGTGTCCACGGCACTTCACTAGGTTCCACGGCAAGGCTTAGCGGGGTCAGGGCCATGCAGTTACGTAACAAGAGGTCTGATCGGGGCGACACTCGCTGTTCTTGACCGGCGTTCAGTAGGCAATCAAACAGGTAAACAAGCTGTTATTCTGATAGCGTGCAGCATTCACAGTGAAGTGTTACTTAGCGCCGGGGTACACCTGCGGAGATTGGTTGAAATTCATGCAGTGTATAGAAAGGAAAAATTTTGTTTAATCAAAGCGTTAAACAGCAGCGTCAGCTGTGCAGAACGAGCGTTAAACAAGGTGTTGTTCTGGGGCGTGTGCACACTTGCAGCAGAACAGGTACAAAGCGGTTAGTTAAAACAGGCCATGCACTTCTAAAAGAAAAACATTGATTAACACGTTACAACAGCGTCGGCTGTGCAGAACGAGCGTTAAACAAGGTGTGAGCTTAGGAGCATGCAAGCACTTGCAAAACAGATACACAGCGGTTAATTAAAACAGGCCATGCATTTCAAAAGAAAAATATTGATTAACGCGTTAAAACAGCGTCAGCTGTGCAGAACGAGCGTTAACCAAGGTGTTGTTCTGGGGCGTGTACACACTTGCAGCAGAACAGGTACAAAGCGGTTAGTTAAAACAGGCCATGCACTTCTAAAAGAAAAATATTGATTAAAGCGTTAAAACAGCAGTAGGGAAACTGTGCGAAAGCATTTAAACAATCTGTGTTAGCAGCGAGGAGCATGCAGGGTGAAAGTAAACACTAATCTTGTTAGTGTCTAGGTGAGACTTGATTGTCACCCCCCGGTGTGTGTTGACAGGGGAACAGGGTCAGCCTAAGGGTAAAGTGTAGTACAATTTACCCACCACCAGATGGAGACAAAGCTACGCTAAGCGTGTGATTCAATTTAATGACCACTAGATGGAGACAAAGCTCCGCTAAGAGTGTGATTCAATTTAATGACCACTAGGTGGAGACAAAGCTCCGCTAAGAGTGTGATTCAAATTAATGACCACTAGGTGGAGACAGAGCTCCGCAAAGGGTGTGATTCAATTTAATGACCACTAGGTGGAGACAAAGCTCCTGGGCTGGACAGTTTTCCTCCGGAGGAATTCCAGCTGGGCGCAGGGCGCCTGGGACCGCCTCTATGGGGGGTCAGAGTTAGCGTCGAGTCGTCACTCAGCGCGCTCTACACGGCTTTGTTAGCATTTAGCTCATGTGTTAGCATTAGCATCCACGCTCGGCCGCGTGGTTTGTAAAGACAAAATGGCGGTTAGCACAACAACATGGCATTTAGCGTACTAGCTCGGCTCGTGTTTGTGCTAGCTCAGGGCCGTAGCCTATGTACTAGCTTCTGCTCGTGTCATTTGGTAGCGAGCCAAAAATATTCATGAGTGTGGCAGTTGTTCGGGGACGGGAAACTCGCCGTACTGCCCCTGCCGTCTTGGGGTGGATGTGCTTATGCGGCGTTACAGCCCTAATAAGCTTCCCCAGGTTCGATAATTATCTTGTGCACGTGTTCGTGAAGTAACTAGGCGGTTTGTGTACAGTAACAGCAGCGTACGGTTTATCCAAGCATCGTTACAGCACAGGCAAGTTCACAAAGCAGTCTCATATTCCAGCATCGACACAGCAGCATACAGTTTGAGTTCAAACGTCCACAAAAGTTTATGAGTACTAATCTGATTCAAAGACTATGAAAAGTTTTAATCGGCTCACGCGGGGGCATCAAATATGTAGGGTCTCAAAACTACATGTATTCAGTTTATGATTAAGGAAGATTTCTTAGCAGAAACGAGACAAGACGGGGCACCAGGGTTAAACCCAAAGAGCTAAGATACAGTCCTTAATCGCGCTCGTTAAAAAGGTCTGAAGGGTGTTTCACGATTCAGGGACTTACACATAGTCTAATCAAACAAACAATAGTCAATAACTCTTTTGTGTAGTTTATTTATCAAAAGGGTAATCAAAACACTGGAGCAGAAATGCGCACAGGTAAATCACAGGTGACGTTATATCAGATTTAACAGCAGATTTCATGCAGATAATGTTAAACCAGGGTTTTGCCTTTGATAATCAAACGTGTCTATGCTAATCTATATCAAAAAGAGGGAAAGTGAGAAGCTAAAGGGAGGAGGAACAGCTGAGCTCTACCCAAATCATGCCACAAAACGGACCGCACGCAATGGACTCGGCTTACGGTTCTGTAGAGTCGGTCCGACTGGTCCTTGTCCGCGGACGAGGTCCGTAGTGGGGCGTCGCGTGGAGCGGTGTGGCGGCGAAGGTTCGTGAAGCGGGCGGCGGCCGTGGAGCTGGCGGCGGTCGGGGAGCGATGCGTCGCGTGGAGCGGAGGAGGCTGCGACGTGCTGTAAGGTCCTTGGCGCCGGGGAGCGGTGTGCTGCGCCGGGGAGCGAGGGGTCGCGTGGAGCGGTGTGCTGCGACCTCCTTGAAGCGGCGGCGGCAGCGGAGGCGATGTCGGGGAGTTCCTTGGCGGTAGAACGCTTTAGCGGTGTATTAGCTCCTCACGCGGCCTTTACTCAGATGAGGACGTAGTGCTGATCCACGTAAACGGCGTAGATTACTTCAAAAAGAAAAGAAACAAAGTAGCAAAGAAAGTCTCTGTCCGGTTTAGCGCTTAAGCGTAGTTCCAGGTAGTTCCAGGTAGTTCCAGGTGGTTTCAGGTGGTTTCAGAGTCCTAGACTGGCATGGCCTTGTCGACCACGTGACGGACGGATTTTGTTGAGACAAAGGAAAAGTGAAAGCGTGTCCGTGGAGACAGCTTCAAGAGAGAAGAGAAGAGCAGAAGAACAAAAGAGCAAAGAGAGGGACAAAAGAGAACAAAAAGAGCGTTTCTAGCTTGGAGCGTCCTTTTGATACCTGGCCCGCAGGGCATGCTGGGAGCGACAGGGGCGGGCGCTACTGCGAGAACTTCCTGTTTAACATTTTCCTGACCGAGAAAATAAAACTGGAGTAACGTAAATAATAATGGCAAAAACATTGAACCCTGTTTTAACATTTACACGTTAAACACTTTTGGCAGTTTGTGCACATTATTTCTTGAGGTAGACACATTTTACATCTTCTTTCACCTGTGATGGGCGCTCGAAAATCAAGCATTGGGAATATAAAACCTTAAACAGTGGAAAAATACGTAACACAAGGTGAAACATGCGGTGTAGGGAGTTGATTCAAACATTCATGGCATAATCACATAAAACAGTTTTCATCGGGGCGTCTTCCTGTAAGACTGTGGGGAGAAGAAGATCTGTTATCAAAAAAGTCACAGAGGCTCCCCTGCGGTGAGGGAGACAGGGAGAACGAAAAAAACCCCAATGTTCAAAGAGAGATTTTCTGTTATCTGGCCGTGGAATGTCCATCTCCATTCCCCTACACTTTATTCACCTTATTCACCTTATTCACCTTATTCACTTTATTCACCTTATTCATTTTATTCACCTTATTCACCTTATTCACCTTGTTCACTTCATTCACCTTGTTCACCTTGTTCACTTCATTCACCTTGTTCACTTCATTCACCTTGTTCACCTTATTCACTTTATTCAACTTATTTACCTTATTCATTTTATTCACCTTATTCACTGTATTCACTTTATTCACTTTATTCACCTTATTCACCTTATTCACCTTATTCACCTTATTCACCTTGTTCACTTCATTCACCTTGTTCACTTATTCACCTTATTCACTTTATTCACCTTGTTCACCTTATTCACTTTGTTCACCTTATTCACTTTATTCACCTTATTCATTTTATTCACCTTATTCATTTTATTCATTTTATTCACTTTATTTACTTTATTCGCTTTATTCTCCTTATTCACTTTATTCACCTTATTCACCTTATTCGCTTTATTCTCCTTATTCACTTTATTCACCTTATTCACCTTATTCACCTTATTCACTTTATTCACCTTATTCACTTTATTCACCTTATTCACCTTATTCACCTTATTCACCTTATTCACCTTATTCACCTTATTCACTTTATTCACCTTATTCACCTTATTCACTTTATTCACTTTATTCACCTTATTCACTTTGTTCACCTTATTCACTTTATTCACCTTATTCATTTTATTCACCTTATTCATTTTATTCATTTTATTCACTTTATTTACTTTATTCGCTTTATTCTCCTTATTCACTTTATTCACCTTATTCACCTTATTCGCTTTATTCTCCTTATTCACTTTATTCACCTTATTCACCTTATTCACCTTATTCACCTTATTCACCTTATTCACTTTATTCACCTTATTCACTTTATTCACCTTATTCACCTTATTCACCTTATTCACTTCATTCACCTTATTCACCTTATTAACTTTATTCACCTTATTCACCTTATTCACCTTATTCACTTTATTCACCTTATTCACTTTATTCACCTTATTCACCTTATTCACTTTATACACCTTATTCACTTTATTCACCTTATTCACCTTATTAATTTTATTCACCTTATTCACCTTATTCACTTTATTCACCTTATTCACCTTATTCACTTTATTCATCTTATTCACTTTATTCACTTTATTCACCTTATTCACCTTATTCACCTTATTCACATTGTTCACTTTGTTCACCTTGTTCACCTTGTTCACCTTGTTCACCTTGTTTACTTTATTCACCTTATTCACTTTATTCAACTTATTCACCTTATTCACCTTGTTCATTTTATTTGCCTTGTTCACCTTGTTCACTTTATTCAGCTTGTTCACTTCATTCACCTTGTTCACTTTATTCACCTTATTCACTTTATTCACCTTGTTCACCTTGTTCACCTTGTTCACCTTGTTCACCTTATTCACTTTATTCACCTTATTCACCTTATTAACTTTATTCACCTTATTAACTTTATTCACCTTATTCACCTTATTCACCTTATTCACTGTATTCACTTTATTCACCTTGTTCACCTTATTCACTTTATTCACCTTATTCACCTTATTAACTTTATTCACCTTATTAACTTTATTCACCTTATTCACCTTATTCACCTTATTCACTGTATTCACTTTATTCACCTTGTTCACCTTGTTCACTTTATTCACCTTATTCACTTTATTCACTTTATTCACCTTATTCATTTTATTAACC
Organism: Eucyclogobius newberryi; assembly: GCF_026437365.1. NCBI lineage: Eukaryota > Metazoa > Chordata > Actinopteri > Gobiiformes > Gobiidae > Eucyclogobius > Eucyclogobius newberryi. The sequence goes on from NW_027316167.1 coordinate 39,395,637, forward strand.
TTATTCACCTTATTAACTTTATTCACCTTATTCACTTTATTCACCTTATTCACTTTATTCACCTTATTCACTTTATTCACCTTATTCATTTTATTAACCTTATTCACCTTATTTACTTTATTCATCTTATTCACTTTATTCACCTAAGATAAGATAAGATATTCCTTTATTGTCCCACATGGGGAAATTTCATTGGTGCAACGCAGGTAGATACAGAGGTAGATACAGAAGAACAGATCACTTATAGGAAGTCTGAAAAACACTTTCAGTAGAAGATCTCCTATAAATAAACAAAAACTCCCATAGACAAATAAATAAATAAATAAATACATAAATACCATGTCATGTGATCACGACAGTAATTGCACATGAATATGTGTCACGACAGCACATGAATTGCACATGAATTCCAACAGCAATTGCACATACGACAGAATTGCACATCAGTATTAGGTTAGGTCAGTATTGCGACGGGATAACGTGACGATCTCCGGGTAAGACGACTGTTCTCAGCAGTTTCATGAGTTCCTCCTTTGTGGAAACGCGGTACGGCGCCGGCCGGGGGGCGGGGCCGGGGGCGGGGCCGGGGGGCGGGGCCGGGGGCGGGGCCGGGGGGCGGGGCCGGGGGACTCAGAGCCAAGACACATCGCAACGACACGACGAAAACACTCAATCCAGCCGAATAAAGTCAAAACAAGTTAATTTAAAGTGATTCCAGTGCGTGTCCCGATCGTTCGTGAAGTTCCTCTTTCATATAAACGTGTATATAAACGTGTATATAAACGTGTACCGACGACACGCCGTACTTTAGCGCGGCCGGAGGGCGCGGGGGGGCTGGTGGGCTCGCTCGGAGCTAGCTCACGTCACAACAACACAACGACCGCAACGAAAAACGCTCAAATCCAGCCGAAAAAAGTCAAAAACAGTTGAATTAAAAAACTATTCCAGCGCGTGTCCCTATCGTACAGTAAAAAAGAAAAAATATACTAACTATATTTACAAAATTAAGGAGATAAAGCACAATAAGTGTGAGAAAGAAGAGAGAGCGTTTACACCGGGCTGCCAGCTGTACCAGCGCCTTATGACGTATGACTTATGACCTTATTCACCTTATTCACTTTATTCACCTTATTCACCTTATTCACTTTATTTACCTTGTTCACCTTGTTCACCTTGTTCACCTTGTTCACTTCATTCACCTTGTTCACCTTGTTCACTTTATTCACTTTATTCACCTTGTTCACCTTGTTCCTTGTTCACTTTATTCACTTTATTCACTTCATTCACCTTGTTCACCTTATTCACTTTATTCACCTTATTCACTTTATTCACCTTATTCACTTTATTCACCTTATTCGTTTTATTCACCTTATTCATTTTATTCACCTTATTCACCTTATTCATTTTATTCACTTTATTTACTTTATTCACCTTATTCACTTTATTCACTTTATTCACCTTATTCATTTTATTCACTTTATTCACTTCATTCACCTTATTCACCTTGTTCACTTTGTTCACTTTATTCACCTTGTTCACCTTGTTCCTTGTTCACCTTGTTCACTTTATTCACCTTGTTCACTTCATTCACCTTGTTCACTTTATTCACCTTATTCACCTTATTCATTTTATTCCCCTTATTCATTTTATTCATTTTATTCACCTTATTCATTTTATTCACTTTATTCACCTTATTCACTTTATTCACCTTATTCACCTTATTCACCTTATTCACCTTATTCACCTTATTCACTTTATTCACCTTATTAACTTTATTCACCTTATTCACCTTATTCACCTTATTCACCTTATTCACTTTATTCACTTTATTCACCTTATTCACTTTATTCACCTTATTCATTTTATTCACCTTATTCACCTTATTCACCTTATTCACTTCATTCACCTTATTCACCTTATTAACTTTATTCATCTTATTCACCTTATTCACTTTATTCACCTTATTCACTTTATTCACCTTATTCACTTTATTCACCTTATTCACCTTATTCGCTTTATTCTCCTTATTCACTTTATTCACCTTATTCACCTTATTCACCTTATTCACTTCATTCACCTTATTCACCTTATTCACCTTATTCACTTTATTCACCTTATTCACTTTATTCACCTTATTCACCTTATTAACTTTATTCACCTTATTCACCTTATTCACTTTATTCACCTTATTCACTTTATTCACCTTATTCACTTTATTCACCTTATTCGCTTTATTCTCCTTATTCACTTTATTCACCTTATTCACCTTATTCACCTTATTCACTTCATTCACCTTATTCACTTTATTCACCTTATTCACTTTATTCACCTTATTCACTTTATTCACCTTATTCACCTTATTCGCTTTATTCTCCTTATTCACTTTATTCACCTTATTCACCTTATTCACTTCATTCACCTTATTCACCTTATTAACTTTATTCACCTTATTCACTTCATTCACCTTATTCACCTTATTAACTTTATTCACCTTATTCACCTTATTCACCTTATTCACCTTATTCACTTCATTCACCTTATTCACCTTATTAACTTTATTCACCTTATTCACCTTATTCACTTTATTCACCTTATTCATTTTATTCACCTTATTCACCTTATTCACCTTATTCACCTTATTCACTTCATTCACCTTATTCACCTTATTAACTTTATTCACCTTATTCACCTTATTCACTTTATTCACCTTATTCACTTTATTCATCTTATTCACTTTATTCACCTTATTCACCTTATTCGCTTTATTCTCCTTATTCACTTTATTCACCTTATTCACTTTATTCACCTTATTCACCTTATTCACCTTATTAACTTTATTCACCTTATTCACCTTATTCACCTTATTCACCTTATTCACTGTATTCACTTTATTCACCTTATTCACTTTATTCACCTTATTCATTTTATTCACCTTATTCACCTTATTCACCTTATTCACCTTATTCACTTCATTCACCTTATTCACCTTATTAACTTTATTCACCTTATTCACCTTATTCACTTTATTCACCTTATTCGCTTTATTCTCCTTATTCACTTTATTCACCTTATTCACCTTATTCACCTTATTCACTTCATTCACCTTATTCACCTTATTAACTTTATTCACCTTATTCACCTTATTCACTTTATTCACCTTATTCACTTTATTCACCTTATTCACTTTATTCACCTTATTCACCTTATTCGCTTTATTCTCCTTATTCACTTTATTCACCTTATTCACCTTATTAACTTTATTCACCTTATTCACCTTATTCACCTTATTCACTTCATTCACCTTATTCACCTTATTAACTTTATTCACCTTATTCACCTTATTCACTTTATTCACCTTATTCACTTTATTCACCTTATTCACTTTATTCACCTTATTCGTTTTATTCACCTTATTCATTTTATTCACCTTATTCACCTTATTCATTTTATTCACTTTATTTACTTTATTCACCTTATTCACTTTATTCACCTTATTCACTTTATTCACCTTATTCGTTTTATTCACCTTATTCATTTTATTCACCTTATTCACCTTATTCATTTTATTCACTTTATTCACTTCATTCACCTTATTCACCTTGTTCACTTTGTTCACTTTATTCACCTTGTTCACCTTGTTCCTTGTTCACCTTGTTCACTTTATTCACCTTGTTCACTTCATTCACCTTGTTCACTTTATTCACCTTATTCACCTTATTCATTTTATTCACCTTATTCATTTTATTCATTTTATTCACCTTATTCATTTTATTCACTTTATTCACCTTATTCACTTTATTCACCTTATTCATTTTATTCACCTTATTCATTTTATTCACCTTATTCATTTTATTCACCTTATTCACCTTATTCACCTTATTAACTTTATTCACCTTATTCACCTTATTCACCTTATTCACCTTATTCACCTTATTCACCTTATTAACTTTATTCACCTTATTCACCTTATTCACCTTATTCACCTTATTCACTGTATTCACTTTATTCACCTTATTCACTTTATTCACCTTATTCATTTTATTCACCTTATTCACCTTATTCACCTTATTCACCTTATTCACTTCATTCACCTTATTCACCTTATTCACTTTATTCACCTTATTCACTTTATTCACCTTATTCACTTTATTCACCTTATTCACCTTATTCGCTTTATTCTCCTTATTCACTTTATTCACCTTATTCACCTTATTCACCTTATTCACTTTATTCACCTTATTCACTTTATTCACCTTATTCACCTTATTAACTTTATTCACCTTATTCACCTTATTCACTTTATTCACCTTATTCACTTTATTCACCTTATTCACTTTATTCACCTTATTCACCTTATTCGCTTTATTCTCCTTATTCACCTTATTCACCTTATTCACTTTATTCACCTTATTCACTTTATTCACCTTATTCACCTTATTAACTTTATTCACCTTATTCACCTTATTCACTTTATTCACCTTATTCACTTTATTCACCTTATTCACTTTATTCACCTTATTCACCTTATTCGCTTTATTCTCCTTATTCACTTTATTCACCTTATTCACCTTATTCACCTTATTAACTTTATTCACCTTATTCACCTCATTCACCTTATTCACCTTATTCACTTTATTCACCTTATTAACTTTATTCACCTTATTCACCTTATTCACCTTATTCACCTTATTCACTGTATTCACTTTATTCACCTTATTCACTTTATTCACCTTATTCATTTTATTCACCTTATTCACCTTATTCACCTTATTCACCTTATTCACTTCATTCACCTTATTCACCTTATTAACTTTATTCACCTTATTCACCTTATTCACTTTATTCACCTTATTCACTTTATTCACCTTATTCACTTTATTCACCTTATTCACCTTATTCGCTTTATTCTCCTTATTCACTTTATTCACCTTATTCACCTTATTCACCTTATTCACTTCATTCACCTTATTCACCTTATTCACCTTATTCACTTTATTCACCTTATTCACTTTATTCACCTTATTCACCTTATTAACTTTATTCACCTTATTCACCTTATTCACTTTATTCACCTTATTCACTTTATTCACCTTATTCACTTTATTCACCTTATTCACCTTATTCGCTTTATTCTCCTTATTCACTTTATTCACCTTATTCACCTTATTCACCTTATTCACTTCATTCACCTTATTCACTTTATTCACCTTATTCACTTTATTCACCTTATTCACTTTATTCACCTTATTCACCTTATTCGCTTTATTCTCCTTATTCACTTTATTCACCTTATTCACCTTATTCACTTTATTCACCTTATTAACTTTATTCACCTTATTCACCTTATTCACCTTATTCACCTTATTCACTGTATTCACTTTATTCACCTTATTCACTTTATTCACCTTATTCATTTTATTCACCTTATTCACCTTATTCACCTTATTCACCTTATTCACTTCATTCACCTTATTCACCTTATTAACTTTATTCACCTTATTCACCTTATTCACTTTATTCACCTTATTCACTTTATTCACCTTATTCACTTTATTCACCTTATTCACCTTATTCGCTTTATTCTCCTTATTCACTTTATTCACCTTATTCACTTTATTCACCTTATTCACCTTATTAACTTTATTCACCTTATTCACCTTATTCACCTTATTCACCTTATTCACTGTATTCACTTTATTCACCTTATTCACTTTATTCACCTTATTCATTTTATTCACCTTATTCACCTTATTCACCTTATTCACCTTATTCACTTCATTCACCTTATTCACCTTATTAACTTTATTCACCTTATTCACCTTATTCACTTTATTCACCTTATTCGCTTTATTCTCCTTATTCACTTTATTCACCTTATTCACCTTATTCACTGTATTCACTTTATTCACCTTATTCACTTTATTCACCTTATTCATTTTATTCACTTCATTCACCTTATTCACCTTATTAACTTTATTCACCTTATTCACCTTATTCACTTTATTCACCTTATTCACTTTATTCACCTTATTCACTTTATTCACCTTATTCACCTTATTCGCTTTATTCTCCTTATTCACTTTATTCACCTTATTCACCTTATTAACTTTATTCACCTTATTCACCTTATTCACCTTATTCACTTCATTCACCTTATTCACCTTATTAACTTTATTCACCTTATTCACCTTATTCACTTTATTCACCTTATTCACTTTATTCACCTTATTCACTTTATTCACCTTATTCGTTTTATTCACCTTATTCATTTTATTCACCTTATTCACCTTATTCATTTTATTCACTTTATTTACTTTATTCACTTTATTCACTTTATTCACCTTATTCATTTTATTCACTTTATTCACTTCATTCACCTTATTCACCTTGTTCACTTTGTTCACTTTATTCACCTTGTTCACCTTGTTCCTTGTTCACCTTGTTCACTTTATTCACCTTGTTCACTTCATTCACCTTGTTCACTTTATTCACCTTATTCACCTTATTCATTTTATTCACCTTATTCATTTTATTCATTTTATTCACCTTATTCATTTTATTCACTTTATTCACCTTATTCACTTTATTCACCTTATTCATTTTATTCACCTTATTCATTTTATTCACCTTATTCATTTTATTCACCTTATTCACCTTATTCACCTTATTAACTTTATTCACCTTATTCACCTTATTCACCTTATTCACCTTATTCACTTTATTCACCTTATTAACTTTATTCACCTTATTCACCTTATTCACCTTATTCACCTTATTCACTGTATTCACTTTATTCACCTTATTCACTTTATTCACCTTATTCATTTTATTCACCTTATTCACCTTATTCACCTTATTCACTTTATTCACCTTATTCACTTTATTCACCTTATTCACCTTATTAACTTTATTCACCTTATTCACCTTATTCACTTTATTCACCTTATTCACTTTATTCACCTTATTCACTTTATTCACCTTATTCACCTTATTCGCTTTATTCTCCTTATTCACTTTATTCACCTTATTCACCTTATTCACTTTATTCACCTTATTAACTTTATTCACCTTATTCACCTTATTCACCTTATTCACCTTATTCACTGTATTCACTTTATTCACCTTATTCACTTTATTCACCTTATTCATTTTATTCACCTTATTCACCTTATTCACCTTATTCACCTTATTCACTTCATTCACCTTATTCACCTTATTAACTTTATTCACCTTATTCACCTTATTCACTTTATTCACCTTATTCACTTTATTCACCTTATTCACTTTATTCACCTTATTCACCTTATTCGCTTTATTCTCCTTATTCACTTTATTCACCTTATTCACTTTATTCACCTTATTCACCTTATTAACTTTATTCACCTTATTCACCTTATTCACCTTATTCACCTTATTCACTGTATTCACCTTATTCACTTCATTCACCTTATTCACCTTATTAACTTTATTCACCTTATTCACCTTATTCACTTTATTCACCTTATTCGCTTTATTCTCCTTATTCACTTTATTCACCTTATTCACCTTATTCACCTTATTCACTTTATTCACCTTATTCACCTTATTCACCTTATTCACTTTATTCACCTTATTCACTTTATTCACCTTATTCACTTTATTCACCTTATTCACCTTATTCGCTTTATTCTCCTTATTCACTTTATTCACCTTATTCACCTTATTCACTTTATTCACCTTATTCACCTTATTCACCTTATTCACCTTATTCACTTTATTCACCTTATTCACCTTATTCACCTTATTCACTTTATTCACTTTATTCACCTTATTCACTTTATTCACCTTATTCACCTTATTCACCTTATTCACTTTATTCACTTTATTCACCTTATTCACTTTATTCACCTTATTCATTTTATTCACCTTATTCACCTTATTCACTTTATTCACCTTATTCACCTTATTCACTTTATTTGCCTTGTTCACCTTGTCCTTGTTCATCTTGTTCACTTTATTCACCTTATTCACCTTATTCACTTTATTCATCTTATTCACTTTATTCACCTTATTCACCTTATTCACCTTATTCACTTTATTCACTTTATTCAACTTATTCACCTTATTCACCTTGTTCATTTTATTCATCTTTTTCACCTTATTCACTTTATTTGCCTTGTTCACCTTGTTCACCTTGTTCACCTTGTTCACCTTGTTCACTTTATTCACCTTGTTCACCTTGTTCACCTTATTCACTTTATTCACCTTATTCACCTTATTCACTTTATTCACCGTATTAACTTTATTCACTTTATTCACCTTATTCACCTTATTCACCTTATTTACTTTATTCACCTTATTCACTTTATTCACCATATTCACCTTATTCACTTTATTCACCTTATTCATTTTATTAACCTTATTCACCTTATTCACCTCATTCACTTTATTCACCATATTCACCTTATTCACTTTATTCACCTTATTCACCTTATTCACCTCATTCACTTTATTCACCTTATTCACTTTATTCACCTTATTCACTTTATTCACCTTATTCATTTTATTAACCTTATTCACCTTATTTACTTTATTCACCTTATTCACTTTATTCACCATATTCACCTTATTCACTTTATTCACCTTATTCACTTTATTCACCTTATTCATTTTATTAACCTTATTCACCTTATTCACTTTATTCACCTTATTCACCTTATTCACTTTATTTACCTTGTTCACCTTGTTCACTTTATTCACCTTGTTCACTTCATTCACCTTGTTCACTTCATTCACCTTGTTCACTTTATTCACCTTGTTCCTTGTTCACCTTGTTCACTTTATTCACTTTATTCACTTTATTCACCTTATTCACCTTATTCACTTTATTTACCTTGTTCACCTTGTTCACTTTATTCACCTTGTTCACTTCATTCACCTTGTTCACTTCATTCACCTTGTTCACTTTATTCCCCTTGTTCACCTTGTTCCTTGTTCACCTTGTTCACTTTATTCACTTTATTCACCTTGTTCACTTCATTCACCTTGTTCACCTTATTCACTTTATTCACCTTATTCACTTTATTCACCTTATTCATTTTATTCACCTTATTCATTTTATTCACTTTATTCACCTTATTCATTTTATTCACTTTATTCACTTTATTCACTTTATTCACTTCATTCACCTTATTCACCTTATTCACCTTATTCACTTTATTCACCTTATTCACCTTATTCACTTCATAACTTTTATTTATATAGTGCTTTTCAGTGACCCAAAGACGCTGAACATAATAAAAAAGGGGGGGTATTTACAGACAGGGGGGGACAACACGTACAATACACATTAATATACAGATAAAATGAACAAGACAGAAGAAGTAGAGAGAAAAAGATGGGGATGTAACAGGGGGTAGAAGAGTAGGCAATGGGGTAGAGGAGGCTAGGGGTAGGGGAGGTCATAGGCTTGGGTGAAGAAGTATGTTTTTAGGCGGGATTTGAATGTTGTGAGTGAGGGAGAGTGGCGGACAGGTTGGGGGAGGGAGTTCCAGAGTCGGGGTGCTGTTCGGGAGAATGCTCTGTCGCCAAAAGTTTTGAGTCGGGATGTTGGTGCAGTCAGGGTGAGAGAGGAGGAGGATCGGAGAGCTCGGGAGGGGCGGTGGGGGATGAGGAGGTCAGACAGGTAGGGGGGGGCAAGGTGGTGAAGAGCTTTGAAGGTGAGGAGGAGTATTTTAAAGTTTATGCGCTGCTTGATGGGGAGAGAGTGGAGAGAGCGGAGAACGGGAGTGATGTGATCACGGGACCGGGTGTGGGTGAGGAGGCAGGCAGCGGAGTTTTGGACCATTTGGAGTCTGTGGAGGGAATGGGAGAAGATGCCAGTGAGGAGGGAGTTGCAGTAGTCGAGGCGGGAGGAGATGAAGGCATGGATGAGGGATTCAGCAGCGGGGAGGGTGAGGCAGTGTCGGATTTTGGCGATGCGGCGGAGGTGGAAGTATGAGGTCTTGACAATGTGGCTGACATGGGGAGTGAAGGAGAGGGTGGGGTCCATGATGACACCGAGATTGCGTACCAGGGTAGAGGGGGTGATGGTCGAGGTGTCGATGCTGAGTGAAAAGGGACCAGTTTTATTGAGAGTGGATTTGGTGCCAATGAGGAGGAGCTCTGTTTTGTCACTGTTCAGTTTGAGGAAGTTGAGAGTGAGCCATGATTTTATTGTAGAGATGCAGGTTTGGATGTGGCTGAGGGGAGGGTTTTGGGTGGATTTGGTGGTGAGGTATATCTGGGTGTCGTCAGCGTAGCAGTGAAAGTCCAGGTTGAGTTGGCGGAGGATGTGACCAAGGGGGAAGATGTAGCAGATGAAGAGGAGGGGGCCGAGGACTGAGCCCTGGGGGACCCCCTGCGTTACTGGGGAGAGGGTGGATGAGTGACCGGAGAGGGAAATGAACTCTTGCCTGTTGGTGAGGTAGGATGTGAGCCAGTCAAGTGCAGAGCCCTCAACACCCAGTTGGCGCAGCCTTTGTAGGAGGATGGAATGGTTTATAGTGTCAAAGGCTGCGCTGAGGTCTAGTAGTAACAGGATGTTGAGGGCCCCGGAGTCTGCAGAGGTGAGGAGATCGTTGAGTACTTTGACCAGGGCTATTTCAGTGCTGTGAAGTGGGCGGAAGCCAGATTGGAGGGTTTCATAGAGGTTGTTTGACTGGAGGTGGGTGTGAAGTTGGGCGGCGACGATGCGTTCCAGCGTTTTTGAGAGGAACGGCAGGTTGGAGATGGGGCGGTAGTTGGAGAGGTTGGCGGAGTCTAGGGTGGGTTTTTTGAGGATGGGGGTGATGGAGGCCAGTTTGTAGATGGAAGGAACATGGCCGAGGGATAAAGACTGGTTGAAGAGGGTGGTGAGATGGGGGATGAGAGCAGGGAGGCAGGCCTTGGTTAGATTCGTTGGGAGGGGGTCGAAAGAGCAGGTGGTGGTTTTGGAAGCGGTGATGAGGTCTATGATATGAGAGGAGTTAACAGAGGAGAAGGTGGTGAGGGCAGGGAAGGGTGGGTGGTCAGGGAGCGGAGGGGGGGCAGGGGTGGGGGTGGTGATGGAGTTAATGGAGACGGCAGTCATGGAGCTGTTGATTTTGGAAATTTTGTCATTGAAGGCAAGGAGGAAAGAGTTGCAGAGGTCAGGGGAGGAGGGTGGAGTGATGTCCGGTGGCTGGAGCAGCTTGTTGACGGTGGAGAACAGGGTGCGAGGGCTCCGGTGGGAGCTGTTGATGAGGGTGGAGAGGTGGGCAGATTTGGCGGCTTGGAGAGCGTCACGGTAGGAGGAGATGTGTAATTTGAAAGCTTCGGCGTGGACGGTGAGGCGGGTTCTTTTGAGGAGTCGTTCGAGTTGGCGGCCAGTCTGCTTCATGGTGCGGAGTTCAGGGGTGTACCAGGGGGCGGGGTTGATGTATGAGACGGAGGAGGTTTTCCAGGGGGCTAGGGAGTCAAGGGAGTCGGAGAGGGTGGTGTTGAGCATGACAGCATAGTCGTCGGGGGAAGAGGGGGGGGAGTCAGGGGGGAAAGCAGAGGATATGAGCTGGGAGAGCGTGAGGGGGTTGACTGACTTGATATTGCGGTAGGTGATGGTGCGTTTTTTGGGGTTGTGGGGCGAGGGTAGGGGGGCAGAGAAAAGGATGCAGAGATGATCAGAGAGTGGGAAGGGGAGGGGGTGGGGCTTAGATATGGGTAGGAGAGAGGAACAGACTAAGTCCAGAGTGTGGCCTTTGGTATGGGTGGGGAAGTCAATATGTTGGGTGAGATGGAAGCAGTCCAGGAGAGAGAGGAAGTCGGATGTCAGTGGGGCGTTGGGGCAGTCAATGTGGATGTTGAAGTCACCAGTGAGTAGGAGGCGGGCAGAGAGAGAGGATGCGATGGTGAGGAGTTCAGACAATTCAGTGAGGAAAGAGGGGTGGGGCTTTGGGGGACGATAGATCAGGATAGCGGTGATAGAGTTGGGGAGGGAGAAGGCGAGGTATTCAAATGATGAGATGGATGGAAGGTTGAGGTTCAGTTCAGTGATGGATGTAGATTTTTTATGAATAACAGCAAGACCTCCCCCACGCCCGGAGAGGCGGGGTTTGGCAGTGTAAGTGTAGTTGGAGGGAGTGGCTTGGTTGAGAGCATAGAAGTCCAGGGGCTGTTGCCATGTTTCACCTTATTCACTTTATTCACCTTATTCACTTTATTCACCTTGTTCATTTTATTCACCTTGTTCATTTTATTCACCTTATTCATTTTATTCACTTTATTTACTTTATTCACCTTATTCACCTTATTCATTTTATTCATTTTATTCATTTTATTCATTTTATTCCTTTTATTCATTTTATTCACCTTATTCATTTTATTCACTTTATTCACTTCATTCACTTTATTCACCTTATTCACTTTATTCATCTTATTCACTTTATTTACTTTATTCATCTTATTCACTTTATTCACTTTATTCACCTTATTCAACTTATTCACCTTATTCATCTTATTCACTTTATTCACCTTATTCACCTTATTCACCTTGTTCACTTTGTTCATTTTATTCACCTTATTCATTTTATTCACTTCATTCACTTTATTCACCTTATTCACCTTGTTCACCTTGTTCACTTTGTTCACCTTGTTCACCTTGTTCACTTTATTCACCTTACTCACCTTACTCACCTTATTCACCTTGTTCACTTTATTCACTTTATTCACTTCATTCACTTTATTCACCTTGTTCACCTTGTTCACTTTATTCACATTATTCACCTTATTCACTTTATTCATCTTATTCACTTTATTCACCTTATTCACCTTATTCACTTTATTCACCTTATTCATTTTATTCATTTTATTCACCTTATTCATTTTATTCACTTTATTCTCTTCATTCACTTTATTCACTTTATTCACCTTGTTCACCTTACTCACCTTATTCACCTTATTCATCTTATTCACTTTATTCACCTTATTCACCTTATTCACCTTATTCACCTTGTTCACCTTGTTCACTTTGTTCACCTTGTTTACTTTATTCATTTTATTCACCTTACTCACCTTATTCACCTTATTCATCTTATTCACTTTATTCACCTTATTCACCTTATTCACCTTATTCACCTTGTTCACCTTGTTCACTTTGTTCACCTTTTTCACCTTATTCACCTTATTCACTTTATTCACCTTATTCACCTTATTCACTTTATTCACCTTATTCACCTTGTTCATTTTATTCACCTTATTCACCTTATTCACTTTATTCACCTTATTCACCTTATTCACCTTATTCACCTTGTTCACCTTATTCACCTTATTCACCTTATTCACTTTATTCACCTTATTCACCTTATTCACCTTATTCACTTTATTCACCTTATTCACCTTATTCACCTTATTCACTTTATTCATCTTATTCACTTTATTCACCTTATTCACCTTATTCACCTTATTCACCTTGATCATTTTATTCACCTTATTCACCTTATTCACCTTATTCACTTTATTCACCTTATTCACCTTATTCACCTTATTCACCTTATTCACTTTATTCACCTTATTCACTTTATTCACCTTGTTCACATTCTAGGAATGTGTTCATATTGTCGACAGTTCATTCCAAATTATTCTGTAATGGAGTCTCCTTTAGGTGCACTAATCCATGGAAAAGGCCTGAGGACTAATGACAAACTGACATGGACAGAGGAAGCAGACAAAGCTTTCTGTGAGTTGAAAATGGCTTTTAGAGAAGCCTCCAACTCTGGGGTTACCTGACCCAACAAGACCTTTCACACAGACTGTTGACGAACGCAACGGCTGCATGACTTCTGTCCTCTTACAGGCGCACGGGGGCTCCCTGCGACCTGTGGCTTTTTTCTCTGCTAAGCTGGACCCCGTTGCAGCCGGCATGCCACGATGTCTACGCGCGGTGGCGGCTGCTGAAAAAGCAGTCTTGGCCTCGCGTGATCTGGTGGGCTATGCTGAGCTAACACTGCTTGTGCCACATGCTGTCTCTCTGATCCTGCTGGAACAGAAAACTTCGCATCTTTCTGCTTCCCGATGGCTCAGGTACAACACAGTTTTGCTTGAATTACCTAACGTCACAGTAAAACGATGCACACAGCTTAACCCTGCCACCCTCTTGCCCACCCCTGAAGAGGGCGAAACTCACTGTTGCATTTCTACAATCGAACAGGTGTGCACCCCGAGACCGGATCTGAAAGAGGAGCCACTTGTTAACTCTGACTTGGTTTTTTATGTAGATGGATCAGCATCTCGAGACACCAACACGGGACAGAACCGTGTTGGCTTTGCAGTATGCTCTGAGTGGGATGTGGCGGCCTCAGGCCCACTGCCCTCTCATTTCACCCTGGAGAGACTCAGACACAAAAGCAGAAAAGATGTTTTAGCGGACTTTATTGCAAAGTTTATTTGGCGCTCAGACCCCGGTGGAAAGCGTAGCGATCATGGGCACTCCATGATTTGATTGAATTAGATACCTTCCCCCCGGAGCCTGGAGACTGGTGGTGGTAGATGGAGAGAATAATAGATGCAGAGGAGGAGCAGGGGAGGTGGTGGGTCGCAGATACGGTTTGAAGCGACTGAGCCATCAACCTGAGCGCTTAAATGCTGCCGCCTGTGTGTTGATTGGAGCGGGGAGGAGTGACTGAGAGCGTTGATTGGGGATGAGGAGCAGGTGTAGGGGCCATGACGCGGACGTCCCCTGTCCTTTTACCAATCCTTCTTGGCCGGGAAAAACTGCATAACCTCTTTGGGATAAGCGCAGAAACCTGGGAGAGTCCATGGTGAAGTGAGGGATCTGACTCTCACAGACGGACAGGCGGACGCCCGCTTGAGTGCGATGATGGCGCTGGGGAGAGGGGTCCTTCCATGGAGGCCGACGCAGATTTAGGTTAGGTCTTCCAGGTGAACTTACGCAGGCTTCATTTCTCTGCACAGACTGCAGAATTGGTGGCTCTGACAGTCGCATGCACATTGGCGAAGGGTCAGTCCGTCACGATTTTCACAGACTCTCGCTATGCGTTTGGTGTATGCCACGACTGGGCGGGGTTGTGGCGACACAGGAACTTTTTGAAATCGGATGGTAAGCCTATTCTGAACTGCACACAAGTTGGGGAACTCCTGACGGCGATCTTGCTCCCATCTGATATTGCTATATGCAAATGTCAAGCTCATACTAACAGAACTGACCCAATTTCACAGGGAAACAGCAGAGTGGACAAGGCAGCCAAGGCCGCATCTTATCTCTGCAGACAAGAGCAAAATGAATGTTTTGTGTCTAATAACACTTCTCTTCCAGAGTCCTTATCAGCCATGCAGGAATTCTCCACGTCAGAGGAAATCTCTGTGTGGAAGAAAGCGGGGGCTGAGAAGTGTGATGGCATTTGGGTTGGGCTTAACAAAAAAACCTGTTTACCTAAAAAAAATTTCAGGCAGATGGCGCTGATCTCACATGGACGGGACCATGCGTCAAAAGGGGGGATGGTGACGGTTGTGGGACAGAATTGGTTCACGAAAGGTTTTACCTTTTATGCCCAAAAATTTTGTCAATCTTGTGCTGTCTGTTTAAACAATAATCCAGGTAGAGCAAGACAAATTCCACAGGCGGCACACCCACCGCCAGAAAGACCTTTTGGGCATATGCAAATGGATTTCATTGAGCTTAATCCATCAGAAGGCAAGAAATTCTGTTTAGTGTTTGTTGACATCTGGTCACGTTATGTCGAGGCGTTTCCTTGTAAACATGCCTCCAGCAACGCAGTGGTTAAAGCTCTGATTACAGAGATTGTGCCACGCTGGGGCGTTCCTGAAAAAATTTCAAGTGACAATGGCAGCCACTTTGTAGCAAAAGTGATAGAGGAGGTGGGTCAATTTCTGGGCATCGATCTCCGAAAACATACTTCTTATCACCCAGAATCTTGTGGTCTCGCGTAGAGATGTAACGGGACACTCAAAACAAAACTGACCAAAATATGTGAGCAAACTGGACTCTCCTGGGTTAAGGCACTGCCACTGGCGTTGATATACATGAGAATGCGGGTACAGGCAAGATGTAACATGAGTCTATTTGAAATCCTGTTTGCTCGCCCACCTAACATAGGCCTCGACCCACCTCCGCCACGAGATCTGCCCGATTCCTCCCTGTGCGACGACTCAATGCTAGCTTACTGTAAAGAATTGGATGACCTGTTGTCCTCAATTTCTGCACAGGTGAAAGCCGCTCTCCCAAAGGCAGCAGAAGCTGTTCTCCACAACTTCAAACCAGGTGACTGGATCTTGATCCGAGAGCCAAGGAGGAAAAGGTGGTGCTCCAAAAGGTGGATTGGCCCGGTCCAGGTCCTCCTCATCACTCACACCGCAGTGAAAGTCGCAGAACGGGGCACCTGGGTTCATGCATCTCACTGCCGAGCCATCTTCAGCACACCTGCGGAGATCAACAACAACGCGGGTGTCGGTCCACTCGTGGGTCGGACACAAGGGGCAACCACTGAGGACGTCGTGGGACCTTTTTGCAACGATCTCAAGTTCGAGAAAGTCAGAGTCCGAGCAGGTCGTAAACCTCGAAAAGCACCAGAGCCCACTGATCGAGTGCTCCGAGCACGGGGCACGTTGCCAAAACCCGGCGCGGTTTAAAGCTCCACGTTCTTCTGCATCGTCTGGTAATATCTACACAAATACTGTCTTCATCGTCTTCATGATTCCTGAGGCTCACCCGGCTCCTCCTGGGGGGAGGAGTCCCCCAGGGCGTCAGAGCTCTAAATGGTATCTGACCGACAGAAAGGTCGAGCTCAACATCAGGTTGCTGAACTATAGGCAAGGCAAGTTTATTTGTAGAGCACATTTCATACACAAGGCAATTCAAAGTGCTTCACACAGCAGGAAAAATGCATTCAAATCACAAAGAAATTACAGAAATACAATAAAATTAACTAAATTAAAAATTATCAATCCAACTGATTTTCTAAACTAATAAAATCACAAACAAAAGAGAAGAGTGCAACGATAAAAATTAACTACAATAAAATTAACTAAATTAAAAATTATCAATCCAACTGATTTTCTAAACTAATAAAATCACAAACAAAAGAGAAGAGTGCAAAGAAAAAATCCTTTCAGTCATATGCGCAGCTAAACAAAACTGTTTTTAGCTTAGATTTGAACTTTGTCAGAGTAGAGGCCTGTCTCACATCTTCAGGAAGACTGTTCCAGATTTTAGCTGCATAAAACTGAAACGCAGATTCCCCATGTTTTGTCCTGACTCTGGGCACCCGCAGGAGGCCGGTCCCTGAGGTCCTCAGAGTCCGAGATGGTTCATATGGCACTAACATATCCAAGATGTACTTTGGTGCTAGGCCATGGAGAGACTTGTACACAAGCAGAGCCACAGGGAGCCAGTGCAGAGACCTGAGAACAGGACTAATGTGATCATACTTCCTGGTTCTAGTCAGGACCCGAGCAGCAGCGTTCTGGATGTACTGCAGCTGTTTTACAGCTCGTTTGGAGAGACCAGTGAGCAGGCCGTTACAGTAGTCTAATCTACTGGAGACAAACGCATGGATAAGTCTCTCTAAATCTGGTTTTGACACTATATTTTTGATTTTGGCAATGTTTTTTAGATGGTAAAAAGCTGCTGATGTTATTGATTTGACGTGGCTATTAAAGTTCAAGTCTGAGTCCATTATTACCCCCAGATTTCTAATTTGGTTTGTAGGTTTTAGAGCGAGACTCTGGAGGTGACCGCTAACACTTTCTCTTTGTTTCTGTGGGCCAAAAACGATTATTTCAGTCTTGTCTGAGTTCAGCTGAAGGAAGTTGTTTTGCATCCACAAACTGATCTGTTGGATGCAGTGACAGAGTGAATCTACTGGTCCATAGTCACCTGCCGATAGAATAGAATAATGATTTATGCACTGGGTCTGTCAATAGTTCTGGCGTTGGGAATAATATGGTTTATCACTCTGCCTAGCTGGATGTGGCCCCACAGAGAAAACAGAGTAGACCGTAACACTCGTACACTGCACTATGACGACACATCCAAGATCGAGTCTCTCACAGACACTTATAACCATTCCACCGTCTATACACTAAACTATTGGTATCGATATGCTAAATATGTAGCCGACAGTCACAAGTGGAGAGATTGTTATGTATGTACACACATGCCCATGGCAACCAACTCTCCACACGTGCTCCCTCTCCCTGTGCCTAATTTATCCAACATGTTACCTGGCACTCTAATTTCTAGAGATAATGTTAAACTTCTGAGTAGGATAGTTTGGTCTGCGTGGAGAGCGGTGATTCCTCTTCTCCCACGCAAGATTAAGTTCCGACCTCAGATTCACATCAGACCTCCTAAAAATGTAAAACTAGGGCCGCTTTTTGGACCAGTCCATATTCGACCTGGCTCTAAATTTACATGCTTTGCACAGACTATTGCATCCACCTTATCTATCGGCCCAGGATCCGAACTTAAACCACTCCATGTAGGGCAAATCCCTGATTTATATTGTTCCACAGTGTATGTCCCGTGCACTTATCTGGTGAACAACACCCACTTGAGCACCCACCTGAATAATTCTCAGGCGGGCCCCAAAACCACATGTGCATCTTACTACACTGTTCCAGACATTTTAGGGACCGTTCCAAAAGAGGAGTACATGTTTCTTTGTGGATATTACATGTATGAATGTCTTCCGGCGGGATGGGTTGGCCGATGCGCAGCGGTGATTCCTTCAGATCATTCATACATAATATCCAGCATACCACATCACACACCCAGGACACAAAGGGATCTGGCATCTCATGACGCTGTTTGGGGGTCTGACGTGCCAGATGACCATAAAATTTGGACTACGGGGGAAAAGGTCCTATTTGCATTGTTCCCAAGTGTGGGAGTGGGTAAATTGATGTTGCGTATGGAGACTCTTAGCTATAGATTTACTGCTTTTATAAACACAACATTAGCTACTTTCGAGGCAGAGAGAGAGGAGATGCATGCACGTCTGAAACTGTCACGGCCACTCACCCTTTTTCTGTGTTAGGATGGGCTCTTACTTCCTGGCGTGACGTGCTCATAAATTTTGGCATTATTGTAGGGGTAATCTTGATTCTGTTTTCTTGTGTTCTCCCATGTTTGTTCAAAGCGATTGGTAAAATGGTTTCTGCTCAATATGTGTCTGTTCAGGTTCCAGGGCCAGATAGAGACGCGTCTAAGCAAGACACAGGCTACATTAGTGATTCAGATGATGATTCAATCATCAAGGGAATGAGACCTTAAGCCAGTAACGGTATAAACAAGAGCGGAGGCAAATAAAACTTTAACAGTTTTATTAATTTCTTTTAAACTGTTTTTATAATCACTGATTCAAAGGGAAATTGTAATGACTTAAATTAAGACAAGAGATAGACTAAAATCTTTATTTTGATGAAATTAATCGAGCTTTTTTTTTTTCCTTCCAGAAGTCAGCATCAGCCTGTCCGTCCTGAGCCCCATTCACAGGGGAATTCCTCCAGGTTTCTACTTTTATCCCAAAGTGGTTTTGTAGTTTTCTCCTACTCAGGTTTTCTACTTTTATCCCAAAGAGGTTTGGTAGTTTTTTTCCTGGCCGGTGGAGGGGGTCTCGGGACGGGGGAGCTGGGGTTGACTTTATTAATATGTTTTATTAATAATTTTATCTATTTATTATTATTATTATTATTATTATTATTATTATTATTAATATTTTGATTATTATTTTATTTCTAATTTCAAGGGTTCAATTTTATTAATTAGTGTTTTTAATCATTAAATTGGTCATTTTTATTAATATTTTTTTTGATAATTTATCTAATTATTGTTATTATTAATTTTTTGTTGTGTTATTAATTATTGATTAATATTTTATCTGATTGGTAATTGATTGATGATATGATATTAAACAGGGGTTTAAGATAATCAAAAGAGTGGTATTGTAATGGCAGAAAATGGGTCATGTCATGTCATTCTAATGTTGTTTTAGGCCATGACATGTCACGGAATTAATATCTTTGTTGTTCTCCTGTGTGCAGATGGGATAAGAATATGAGGTCCTGATTATACTGAATATCTACTGTCCGGCGCCTCTTAATCATCAATTAATGCGTCAGGACCGGATTCAGTGTGGAAATGGTCTTTGATTAAACCTCTGAAGAGAGAGCTGGAACCGTCACAGACGTGATAGTCTGGTCTATCTCTTTTTGAGCTGATTTGGGTTGTGATTATGTTATGTTTGTTACCACCTATAAAAGGTGTACTTTGTAAATTGTAAAGTTAGGTAGGGACAGAACGAACTTGTCTTAGGGAGAGTGAGGGTGTTTATCCACTGTGCACGTGAATAAACTTCCACCTTTTGAGAGAGACCGTTTTATTCACCTTATTCACCTTATTCACCTTGTTCATTTTATTCACCTTATTCACCTTATTCACCTTATTCACTTTATTCACCTTATTCACTTTATTCACCTTATTCACTGTATTCACTTTATTCACCTTATTCACTTTATTCACCTTATTCACTGTATTCACTTTATTCACCTTATTCACCTTATTCACTTTATTCACCTTATTCACCTTATTCACCTTATTCACCTTATTCACCTTATTCACTTTATTCACCTTATTCACCTTATTCACTTTATTCACTTTATTCACCTTATTCACTTTATTCACCTTATTCACTTTATTCACCTTATTCACCTTATTCACTTTATTCATCTTATTCACTTTATTCACCTTATTCACTTTATTCACCTTATTCAATTTATTCACCTTATTCACCTTATTCACCTTATTCACTTTATTCACCTTATTCACTTTATTCACCTTATTCACTTTATTCACCTTATTCACCTTATTCACTGTATTCACCTTATTCACCTTATTCACTTTATTCACTTTATTCACCTTATTCACCTTATTCACCTTATTCACCGTATTCACCGTATTCACTTTATTCACCTTATTCACCTTATTCACCTTATTCACCTTATTCACTTTATTCACCTTATTCACCTTATTCACTTTATTCACCTTATTCACTTTAGTCA
Source organism: Eucyclogobius newberryi (assembly GCF_026437365.1). NCBI lineage: Eukaryota > Metazoa > Chordata > Actinopteri > Gobiiformes > Gobiidae > Eucyclogobius > Eucyclogobius newberryi. The sequence continues at coordinate 39,416,706 of NW_027316167.1, forward strand.
CCTTATTCACCTTATTCACTTTATTCACCTTATTCACTTTATTCACCTTATTCACTTTATTCACCTTATTCACCTTATTCATTTTATTCACTTCATTCACTTTATTCACCTTATTCACTTTGTTCACCTTGTTCACCTTGTTCACTTTATTCACCTTGTTCACTTCATTCACTTTATTCACCTTATTCACCTTATTCACCTTATTCACTTTATTCACCTTATTCACCTTGTTCATTTTATTCACCTTATTCACCTTATTCACCTTATTCACTTTATTCACCTTTTTCACTTTATTCACTTCATTCACTTTATTCACCTTATTCACTTTATTCACCTTGTTCACCTTGTTCACCTTGTTCACTTTATTCACCTTATTCACTTCATTCACCTTGTTCACTTTATTCACCTTGTTCACTTCATTCACCTTATTCACCTTATTCACTTTATTCACTTTGTTCACTTTATTCACCTTATTCACCTTATTCACTTTATTTACCTTGTTCACCTTGTTCACTTTTTTCACCTTGTTCACTTCATTCACCTTGTTCACTTTATTCACCTTATTCACCTTATTCACCTTGTTCACTTTGTTCACTTTGTTCACCTTGTTCACTTTATTCACTTTATTCACCTTGTTCACTTTGTACACCTTGTTCACCTTGTTCACTTTATTCACCTTGTTCACCTTGTTCACTTTGTACACCTTGTTCACCTTGTTCACTTTATTCACCTTGTTCACCTTGTTCACCTTGTTCACCTCACACTCACTTCTGTTGTGATGGCACTTCTGGTCGAGCGGGAAAGCCTTTCGTTTAAATCAGTGGTCCCCAAACTTTTTGACTCGAGGGCCACATTGGGTTCTAAAATTTGGCCGAGGGGCCGGGCCAGGAAAATATGGTGTGTTTTTGTGAACGAATGAATTACTATAAATGACACGCAAGATTTGACCTGGAACTTGTAACAAAGCAACAAATGTAAGGCTCAATGTACAAATTGTTTTCCAAATGCATTAAATAATGATTAATTATCTACTGTCTTCTACTGTCCACAAGAGTCTTCTACTGTCCACTAGAGTCTTCTACTGTCCACAAGAGTCTTCTACTGTCCACAAGAGTCTTCTACTGTCCACAAGAGTCTTCTTCAGTGTCAAACACTTGCGCTTCCTGCTTGATTGGCCCCGGTGGCCGTTTGTGGTGAATTTTATTTTCTGCGCGCTATATATAGATTTTCTTGTGCGCGCACTAAGTGCAAGCAGTGCACTAAGTGCAAGCAGTGCGCAGATGCGCAGGCGCAGCTTAGAGGGAACAGTGCCATCTTTTGGGGAAATGTGGGCATTACAGGCGAAAGGTAAAATGAACGGCCAGCCGCAGTATCGAGTCTGAATCCCGACTCCAACATTTGCTGCATGTCCTCCTTTCTCTCTCATCATTCCCCTTCCTTTCTTTCTCATTCCATCTACTGTCTAATAAAGCCTACGGCAAAAAATATATATATATATATATATATATATATATATATATATATATATGTTTTTTTTGTTTAAATATAACTTGGACAAGCTTGGCGGGCCGGATTGGAAGGCCCAACAGGCCGGATGTGGCCCGCGGGCCGTAGTTTGGGGACCAGTGGTTTGAATGAAGATAAAATATGCTATAAAATAGATTGATTTGTGTAAAATGTCCAATGTTCATGTGTAGAACATGTCCACACTGCACCTGGACCTGAAAACAGCTTTTTAGTCTGTGTAGAACTTATTTTCTCCGGAGGTCGCAGCTCTGTGGTCACTAAGAAGGTGAAAATGCCCAAATGGAGAGGATGATATTTCTAGAGATTCCAGCTCAGTGCATTCTGCTGTGTCCAAGAGCAAGGCACTTCACACTCCTTGACAATAGTAGATACATTAGTAGCTTCCTCAGGTCTGAAACTCTGGTTGGTTCTCTCTGGTTGGTTCTCACTGGTTGGTTCTCATTGGTTGGTTCTCTCTGGTTGGTTTTCTCTGGTTGGTTCTCTCTGGTTGGTTCTCTCTGGTTGGCTCTCTCTGGTTGGTTCTCTCTGGTTGGCTCTCTCTGGTTGGTTTTCTCTGGTTGGTTCTCTCTGGTTGGTTCTCTCTGGCTGGTTCTCTCTGGCTGGTTCTCTCGGGTTTGTTCTCTCTGGTTGGTTCTCTCTGATTGGTTCTTTATTCTCTCTGGTTGGTTCCCTCTGGTTGGTTCTCTATGGTTGGCTGTCTCTGGTTGGTTCTCCCTAGTTGGTTCTCTCTAGCTGGTTCTCACCGGTTGGTTCTCTCTGGTTGGTTCTCTCTGGTTGGTTCTCTCTAGTTGGTTCCCTCTGGTTGGTTCTCTCTGGTTGGCTCTCTCTAGTTGTCTCCCTCTGGTTGGTTTTCTCTGGTTGGTTCTCACTGATTGGTTCTCTCTGGCTGGTTCTCTCTGGTTTGTTCTCTCTGGCTGGTTCTCTCTGGTTTGTTCTCTCTGGTTGGTTCTCTCTGGTTTGTTCTCTCTGGTTGGTTCTCTCTGGTTGGTTCTCTCTGGTTGGCTCTCTCTGGTTGGCTCTCTCTGGTTGGCTCTCTCTAGTTGTCTCCCTCTGGTTGGTTCTCTCTGGTTGGTTCTCTCTGGTTGGTTCTCTCTGGTTGGTTCTCTCTGGTTCTCTCTGGTTGGCTCTCTCTGGTTGGTTCTCTCTGGTTGGCTCTCTCTGGTTGGTTTTCTCTAGCTGGTTCTCACCGGTTGGTTCTCTCTGGTTGGTTCTCTCTGGCTGGTTCTCTCTGGTTGGTTCTCTCTAGCGAGTTCTCTCTAGTTGGCTCTCTCTGGTTGTTTCTCTCTGGTTGGCTCTCTCTGGTTGGTTTTCTCTGGTTGGTTCTCTCTGGTTGGCTCTCTCTGGTTGGTTCTCTCTGGCTGGTTCTCTCTGGTTGATTATCTCTGGTTTGCTCTCTCTGGTTGGTTCTCTCTGGCTGGTTCTCTCTAGCGAGTTCTCTCTAGTTGGCTCTCTCTGGTTGGTTCTCTCTGGTTGGTTTTCTCTGGTTGGTTCTCTCTGGTTTGCTCTCTCTGGTTGGTTCTCTCTGGCTGGTTCTCTCTGGTTGATTCTCTCTGATTGGTTCTTTATTCTCTCTGGTTGGTTCCCTCTGGTTGGTTCTCTATGGTTGATTCTCTCTGGTTGGTTCTCCCTAGTTGGTTCTCTCTAGCTGGTTCTCACCGGTTGGTTCTCTCTGGTTGGTTCTCTCTGGTTGGTTCTCTCTAGTTGGTTCTCTCTGGTTTGTTCTCTCTGGTTGGCTCTCTCTAGTTGTCTCCCTCTGGTTGGTTTTCTCCGGTTGATTCTCTCTGATTGGTTCTTTATTCTCTCTGGCTGGTTCTCTCTGGTTTGTTCTCTCTGGCTGGTTCTCTCTGGTTTGTTCTCTCTGGTTGGTTCTCTCTGGTTTGTTCTCTCTGGTTGGCTCTCTCTGGTTGGCTCTCTCTGGTTGGCTCTCTCTAGTTGTCTCCCTCTGGTTGGTTCTCTCTGGTTGGTTCTCTCTGGTTGGTTCTCGCTGGCTGGTTCTCTCTGGTTCTCTCTGGTTGGCTCTCTCTGGTTGGTTCTCTCTGGTTGGCTCTCTCTGGTTGGTTTTCTCTGGTTGGTTCTCTCTGGTTGGCTCTCTCTAGTTGTCTCCCTCTGGTTGGTTTTCTCCGGTTGATTCTCTCTGATTGGTTCTTTATTCTCTCTGGCTGGTTCTCTCTGGTTTGTTCTCTCTGGCTGGTTCTCTCTGGTTTGTTCTCTCTGGTTGGTTCTCTCTGGTTTGTTCTCTCTGGTTGGCTCTCTCTGGTTGGCTCTCTCTAGTTGTCTCCCTCTGGTTGGTTCTCTCTGGTTGGTTCTCTCTGGTTGGTTCTCGCTGGCTGGTTCTCTCTGGTTCTCTCTGGTTGGCTCTCTCTGGTTGGTTCTCTCTGGTTGGCTCTCTCTGGTTGGTTTTCTCTGGTTGGTTCTCTCTGGTTGGCTCTCTCTGGTTGGTTCTCTCTGGTTGGTTCTCTCTGGCTGGTTCTCTCTGGTTGGTTCTCTCTAGCGAGTTCTCTCTAGTTGGCTCTCTCTGGTTGGTTCTCTCTGGTTGGCTCTCTCTGGTTGGTTTTCTCTGGTTGGTTCTATCTGGTTGGCTCTCTCTGGTTGGTTCTCTCTGGCTGGTTCTCTCTGGTTGATTATCTCTGGTTGGTTCTCTCTAGCGAGTTCTCTCTAGTTAGCTCTCTCTGGTTGGTTCTCTCTGGTTGGTTTTCTCTGGTTGGTTCTCTCTGGTTGGCTTTCTCTGGTTGGTTGTCTCTGGCTGGTTCTCTCTGGTTGATTCTCTCTGGTTGGTTCTCTCTGGTTGGTTCTCTCTAGCGAGTTCTCTCTAGCGAGTTCTCTCTAGTTGGCTCTCTCTGGTTGGTTCCCTCTGGTTGGTTTTCTCTGGTTGGTTCTCTCTGGTTGATTCTCCAGAGAGAACCAACCAGAGAGAACTTCCACCTCCGCCGCATCGCCAAAATCCGACACTGCCTCACCCTCCCCGCTGCTGAATCCCTCATCCATGCCTTCACCTCCTCCCGCCTCGACTACTGCAACTCCCTCCTCACTGGCATCTCCTCCCATTCCCTCCATAGACTCCAAATGGTCCAAAACTCCGCTGCCCGCCTCCTCACCCACACCCGGTCCCGTGATCACATCACTCCCGTTCTCCGCTCTCTCCACTGGCTCCCCATCAAGCAGCGCATAAACTTTAAAATACTCCTCCTCACCTTCAAAGCTCTTCACCACCTTGCCCCCCCCCTACCTGTCTGACCTCCTCATCCCCCACCGCCCCACCCGAGCTCTCCGATCCTCCTCCTCTCTCACCCTGACTGCACCAACATCCCGACTCAAAACTTTTGGCGACAGAGCATTCTCCCGAACAGCACCCCGACTCTGGAACTCCCTCCCCCAACCTGTCCGCCACTCTCCCTCACTCACAACATTCAAATCCCGCCTAAAAACATACCTCTTCACCCAAGCCTATGACCTCCCCTACCCCTAGCCTCCTCTACCCCATTGCCTACACTTCTACCCCCTGTTACATCCCCATCTTTTTCTCTCTACTTCTTCTGTCTTGTTCATTTTATCTGTATATTAATGTGTATTGTACGTGTTGTCCCCCCTGTCTGTAAATACCCCCCCTTTTTTATTGTGTTCAGCATCTTTGGGTCACTGAAAAGCGCTATATAAATAAAAGTTATTATTATTATTATTATTATTATTCTCTCTGGTTGGTTCTCTCTAGCGAGTTCTCTCTAGTTGGCTCTCTCTGGTTGGTTCTCTCTGGTTGGTTCTCTCTGGTTGGCTCTCTTTGGTTTGCTCTCTCTGGTTGGTTCTCTCTGGCTGGTTCTCTCTGGTTGATTCTCTCTGGTTGGTTCTCTCTAGCGAGTTCTCTCTAGTTGGCTCTCTCTGGTTGGTTCTCTCTGGTTGGTTCTCTCTGGTTGGCTCTCTCTGGTTGGCTCTCTCTGGTTGGCTCTCTCTGGTTGGTTCTCTCTGGTTGGTTCTCTCTGGTTGGCTCTCTCTGGTTGGTTCTCTCTGGTTGGTTCTCTCTAGCTGGTTCTCTCTGGTTGGCTCTCTCTAGTTGGCTCTCTCTGGTTGGTTCTTTCTAGCTGGTTCTCCCTGGTTGGCTCTCTCTAGTTGGCTCTCTCTCAGCCAATTAATTAGCCAATGTATATTCAACATGAAAGAACACTTTCATGTGGTTCATAAGTCACATAGTTATTACATTTTTGCTGTTCACATATACTTTAATTTGTCTGTATTTAGGCCCATAACTTTATACAGTAACTCTGTAACAGCAAATCATTTGACAATAAGATTCAAAAGCTTTTGCTAAAGATACTCACTCTGCTAATTTAGCGTATTTAGCACCACGATCAAACATCATCAACTGAACTGACTGGACAATGTCTCATGATGTTTGAGCTGTATTTTACACAGCTCTTTCTGTGTGGATACACATTTGTGCATCTCTGGAGGGGGAAATGTGAGTGATTTTTGTGATTAATCTTTTTTGATCATTTTTAGGAAATATTGGAAGACATTTTTATTTGTTTTAAATTAGACAAACCAAAACTGAAAAATGGTGTCAATGTGATCAATTCAATTCTATTCATTTTTGTGACGCCCAAAATCACAACAGCAGTTCCCTCGACATTGAAAAACAGATTAAACAATATTCATAGGGATTTGGAAATGTCCCAGCGTCCCGTGTCCTCAGAGAAATGTCCCAGCGTCCCGTGTCCTCAGAGAAATGTCCCAGCGTCCCGTGTCCTTAGACAAATGTCCCAGTGTCCCCTGTCCTTCTCGGCCAGGAAAAACTACCAAACCTCTTTGGGAAAAAGTACAAACCTGGAGGAGTTCCACAGTGAAGGAGAGATCCGACCAGGATTGATCAATATTAATATATAATTGGCTCGACTACAAATGTGACCAACTTCCATTTACTTTTTGAATGAGAACCTTTATTAGTCCCACAATGCATTTCAGGGTTTCATCACCTAAATACAAGTATAAATAGCCTCAGAAGTACGTTTCTGCGCTTGCTCATTCACAGATTCCTCACAGATCTCTCCAGCCCAAAGCCCGCTCCAGAGCCCGCTCCAGAGCCCATTCCAGAGCCCGCTCCAGAGCCCGTTCCAGAGCCCGGTCCAGAGGCCGTTCCAGAGCCCATTCCAGAGCCAGCTCCAGAGCCCGCTCCAGAGCCCGTTCCAGAGGCCGTTCCAGAGCCCGTTCCAGAGCCCGGTCCTGAGCCCGTTCCAGAGCCCATTCCAGAGCCAGCTCCAGAGCCCGTTCAAGAGCCCATTCCAGAGCCCGTTCCAGAGCCCGTTCCTGAGCCCGGCCCTGAGCCCGTTCCAGAGCCCGTTTCAGGGCCCGTTCCAGAGCGGGGTCCTGAGCCGGTTTTAGAGCCCGTTCCAGAGCCCGGTCCTGAGCCCGCTCCAGAGCCCATTCCAGAGCCCGGTCCTGAGCCCGTTCCAGAGCCCGGTCCTGAGCCCGTTCCAGAGCCCGGTCCAGAGCCCGTTCCTGAGCCCGGTCTTGAGCCCGGTCCTGAGCCCGGTCCAGAGCCCGGTCCTGAGCCCGTTCCAGAGCCCGTTCCAGAGCCCGTTCCTGAGCCCGGTCCAGAGCCCGGTCCTGAGCCCGCTCCAGAGCCCATTCCAGAGCCCGGTCCTGAGCCCGCTCCAGAGCCCATTCCAGAGCCCGGTCCTGAGCCCGGTCCAGAGCCCGTTCCTGAGCCCGTTCCAGAGCCCGGTCCTGAGCCCGTTCCAGAGCCCGGTCTAGAGCCCGTTTCAGGGCCCGTTCCAGAGCGGGGTCCTGAGCCGGTCCTAGAGCCCGGTCCTGAGCCGGTCCTAGAGCCCGTTCCAGAGCCCGGTCCTGAGCCCGGTCCTGAGCCGGTCCTAGAGCCCGTTCCAGAGCCCGGTCCTGAGCCCGGTCCTGAGCCGGTCCTAGAGCCCGTTCCAGACCGCGGCCCTGAGCCCGTTCCAGAGCCCGGTCCTGAGCCCGTTCCAGAGCCCGACTGGCTGCTGTGTGTGTGAGAGTCCTGGGGCCCTCCTTTTCCTCCGTGGCCCCTCCTCCGGGATACTAGAGTCTGTGCTTTGACTTCAGCTCCATCAGAGGAACTTTAGCTCCCGGGCCCCTCCACGCGCGCTGACTCGGTGGGACGTACGCTGCGCTCACTGGCACCGGCTGAACATGGACTACTTGTGTGTGACTCTGCTCTGGATCTGCAGCCTGCTGTCAGGTGAGGCCCCGGGGCCGCTGCCGAGGGGACCACTTTTTTTATCAGAAACTTTGGAAGAAATTGTACTTGCCTGTATTTGTTTTTTATTAGAGGTGGTCAATTTATCAAAGAAATGGATAATATTGTGAATCTTTTGAAGATACAATTTGAATATTGTGCAAATCGTTTATAGACAAACAATTCTGAGTTTCTGATTGACAAGCAAGAATTAAGTAAGACTAAACCAGGGTCAAAACCAGGACTTCAGGGACAAGTTACTATTATTCTGTGAAACTTTTCAATAAAATTGTACTTAGATTAGTTTTAATGAGTATTCATACTCAGTTACAATTAGTAAAATAAACTTAAAAATAAAATTGTATTTCCTAGATTAGGTTTTTCACTATATTTTTAATATTATTTGTATTTATTATTACTTCTCAAGTAAAACTCTTCCCACTCTTGTGCATCATTTCTTCTGATCATTACATCACACATCGAGTCATGGCTCCGAAAATGATGTCACAGTGTCAAATTGAAGAGTTTCGATAATTGTGAGAAACATCATGATTTAAAGATTCACATTGTCGTGAGGTGACTCTGAAAAAAGAAATATACCGTAATTTCACTTCTGAACCACAAAAACGACCACTATTACAAAATGATCATGAGCCATTATCATTATTATTTACACAATTGTCTATAATGTATTGAAAAGCCAGCACTCAAATGAAAAACACCGGTCTGCCACTGATTATTATTCTGTGTTATTAAGTTTGAGACCAACTATAGATGGATTTAAAATGTGAAATTGATTATTTATTAAATTAATATTATTTAATGATCATGATTATTATTTTGTTTAGCTCTTAGCATTAGCATGTGACCTGAATAATCACGATTATTGATTAACTGGCTAATCGTAACATATCAGATGTTAAGTCTTTTATAAAGGATAGACTACTTTGTACTTGTCCTGGAGCGATGTAGTTCTGGAGTTACAGCGCTCTCACTACTGTTTTAATAATGACACTTTAATAGGCAGTTTGAACTGGAAACTTCTTGTCAGACTGTGGTGCAGTTAAAAATGCACTGTCTCACTCAAACAGAGCTTACGTCGCAACATTTCAATGTTGTTTAGACTCTTTTCTGGTGGAGGGTTCGCCACCTACTTGGAGATGTTGCGTTTGCCCCAGCATATGACATTAAACTTATCTTTCCCATGGAGATTTAGAAGTTACCGGACAGATCTGTGGAGAAGCAAGCCCGTTTACAGGTCGATTTAAGTAATGCAAGAACATTCAAGACAAAACGATCTCCATTAAAAGCATCAAACGTTCCTTTAGTCTGAAAGTGTCTCCGCTGTCTTGAAGCAAACCGGCCCATTTAAATGATCCAAAGTGGGCCGCGAGAGATCTAGCTTATCTTTAGCTTTAAAGCACGATGACACGATGATTGGACAAGAGCGAATACAGACCCTGGTAAAAATGAAACGTTAAAAGCAGATATAACAGAAAATAATCATTTCTCAACAAACTCTGACTTGATCTTGTGATAAATTGATGCTAACTCATATGTCGAGTTGACAGTAAAGAAAAGCTAGCACTCTTTAGCAACAGCTGTTTCCTGTTTATCGGCGCATGACACTCGCGGTATATTTCCAGAGCAAAATGCTTCTTACGTGATCAAATCCAGTGTGATACATAAAGAGAGGTTAAAATGTGAGAGGTTAAACGTGGACTGGAGGCTTTGCAGAGAAGTTTCCTGTTTACTCTGGCTTTAGCCATGTCTCACACACACTTGGAGTTACTAAACGTCTTTTTGTGAATTGCTGAGATCGGCCTAAAAAGTTATTTCGATTTTTTGTCATTTGGGAAACATTTGTTCTGTTTGGGTGAGGTCAGCGCTTTCCCTCTGGACCCAGAGACACTGCCCAAAGTGACCCGGTCTGGGGGATCAGGGTCGAAATGTCACCGAAGAACATAAAAAAAACCTCAAAATGAATCAAACATTCCAATCCAAAAATGACATTTTGTATTTTTTTTCATTTAGACATATTTAAATGTATTACTTATATTTAGTCATGTGTGGATGAAAGCAGGGCTAAACCAGACTGAACCAGGACTGACATGTGAACCTGGCTGTATTACACACTGTGAGCTGCAGCAGAGGAGTTTTATGAATGGATTTCTTCTGCAGTGAAATCGCACCCTGACCTTTGACCTCATATCTTGCTAAATGACAGGAAGAATGTCACTATAAGGAGTGTGAATCGAGAGACCACAAGTGATACCCTCTGTGACGTTGGCCCCCCGTAGTGTTGTTTGTGCCTCGTCTGCGTCCCGTCTGCGCCTCGTCTGCGCCTCGTCTGCGTCCCGTCTGCGCCTCGTCTGCGTCCTGTCTGCGCCTCGTCTGCGCCTCGTCTGCGCCTCACTTGCGCCTCGTTTGCCCCTTGTTTGTGCCTCGTCTGCACCTCTTCTGCACCTCGTCTGCGCCTCGTCTGCGTCCCGTCTGCGCCTCACTTGCGCCTCGTCTGCGCCTCGCCTGCGTCCTGTCTGCGCCCCCTCTGCGCCTCACTTGCGCCTCGTTTGCCCCTCGTTTGTGCCTCGTCTGTGCCTCGTCTGCGCCTCGTCTGCGCCTCGTCTGCGTCCCGTCTGCGCCTCGTCTGCGCCTCGTCTGCGCCTCGCCTGCGTCCTGTCTGCGCCTCGTCTGCGTCCCGTCTGCGTCCCGTCTGCGCCTCGTCTGCGCCTCACTTGCGCCTCACTTGCGCCTCGTTTGTGCATCGCCTGCGCCTCGTTTGTGCTCGCCCCATTTTTGACATCTTAATCATTGATTGGTTATTGGCACTGCCCCTGATTCACTCCAAATGAGTGTCAAACGTTTGTGCATCGTTTGAATACATTGAGCGTTTCTCAACAGGTATTGCACCCCACAAACAGAAACCAATCATTAAACAATTACATTACGACACATGAGGTCAACAATTTATAGTATTTATCATTCAAGTTCTAACTATCTCTAGTATTTATATCTGTGTCACAGTACACATCATGCAGAAGAGTTGCTCTTGTTACACGCAGGCACGTTCTTTGAAATGAAACTCAATCCTATCTGTTCCTACTGAAGTTCAGAGCCACTGGAAGAATGCTGAAAGTGGGCCAGCTCTGCGGTCAGTCGGGCCAGCTCTGCGGTCAGTCACCAGTGAAATGTGGAAAGCAGCTCCACCGACATGCACCGTGAGCGAGCATGAGAAGAGGCCCGTGAATGTACAGTTTAATACTAGAGAAAGTATTTGGACGTGTTTGCTTTGACTTCTGGCTGAAGTAGAGTCTGCAGGACTGTGAAGGAGAGAGGGAGGAGAGAGGGAGGAGAGAGGGAGGAGAGAGGGAGGAGAGGACATGTCTTCTGTAAATATTTGGGAGGATTATGGAATTGGACGACGGAGCAGATCCACAGCCAAGAAAGAAAAATAGAATTTAAAAAGAGATATAAAGATTGTTTAAAGTGCCAATAAGTATTCAAACATTTTCTCTGTAGCTTCTGTAGTATATAGAATCTCCGCCTCTCATAGTGCGCGAGGGCCACGCCTCTTTCCCTCTCACCTCCACACTTTCTCCACCTCCACACCTTCTCCACCTCCACACTTTCTCCACCTCCACACTTTCTCCACCTCCACACCTTCTCTACCTCCACACCTTCTCTACCTCCACACTTTCTCCACCTCCACACTTTCTCCACCTCCACACTTTCTCCACCTCCACACCTTCTCTACCTCCACACATTTTCTACTTCCACACTTTCTCTACCTCCACACCTTCTCTACCTCCACACTTTCTCCACCTCCACACCTTCTCTACCTCCACACATTTTCTACTTCCACACTTTCTCTACCTCCACACCTTCTCTACCTCCACACCTTCTCTACCTCCGCACATTCTCCACCTCCACATATTCTCTACCTCCACACCTTCTCTACCTCCACACCTTCTCTACCTCCACACTTTCTCTACCTCAACTCTTTCTCTACCTCCACACCTTCTCTACCTCCACACATTCTCTACCTCCATACCTTCTCTACCTCCACACCTTCTCTACCTCCACACATTCTCCACCTCCACACATTCTCTACCTCCACACCTTCTCTACCTCCACACCTTCTCTACCTCCACACATTCTCTACCTCCACACATTCTCCACCTCCACACCTTCTCTACCTCCACACTTTCTCTACCTCCACACCTTTTCTACCTCCACACCTTTTCTACCTCCACACATTCTCCACCTCCACATATTCTCTACCTCCACACATTCTCTACCTCCACCCTTTCTCTACCTCCACACCTTCTCTACCTCCACACATTCTCTACCTCCACACCTTCTCTACCTCCACACCTTCTCTACCTCCACACTTTCTCTACCTCCACACCTTCTCTACCTCCACACTTTCTCTACCTCCACACTTTCTCCACCTCCACACTTTCTCCACCTCCACACTTTCTCCACCTCCACACCTTCTCTACCTCCACACCTTCTCTACCTCCACACTTTCTCCACCTCCACACTTTCTCCACCTCCACACTTTCTCCACCTCCACACCTTCTCTACCTCCACACATTTTCTACTTCCACACTTTCTCTACCTCCACACCTTCTCTACCTCCACACTTTCTCCACCTCCACACCTTCTCTACCTCCACACATTTTCTACTTCCACACTTTCTCTACCTCCACACCTTCTCTACCTCCACACCTTCTCTACCTCCGCACATTTTCCACCTCCACATATTCTCTACCTCCACACCTTCTCTACCTCCACACCTTCTCTACCTCCACACTTTCTCTACCTCAACTCTTTCTCTACCTCCACACCTTCTCTACCTCCACACATTCTCTACCTCCATACCTTCTCTACCTCCACACCTTCTCTACCTCCACACATTCTCCACCTCCACACATTCTCTACCTCCACACCTTCTCTACCTCCACACCTTCTCTACCTCCACACATTCTCTACCTCCACACATTCTCCACCTCCACACCTTCTCTACCTCCACACTTTCTCTACCTCCACACCTTTTCTACCTCCACACCTTTTCTACCTCCACACATTCTCCACCTCCACATATTCTCTACCTCCACACATTCTCTACCTCCACCCTTTCTCTACCTCCACACCTTCTCTACCTCCACACATTCTCTACCTCCACACCTTCTCTACCTCCACACTTTCTCTACCTCCACACCTTCTCTACCTCCACACTTTCTCTACCTCCACACTTTCTCCACCTCCACACTTTCTCCATCTCCACACCTTCTCTACCTCCACACATTTTCTACTTCCACACCTTCTCTACCTCCACACCTTCTCTACCTCCACACTTTCTCTACCTCCATACCTTCTCTACCTCCACACCTTCTCTACCTCCACACATTCTCTACCTCCACACATTCTCTACCTCAACTCTTTCTCTACCTCCACACCTTCTCTGCCTCCACACCTTCTCTACCTCCACACATTCTCCACCTCCACACATTCTCTACCTCCACACCTTCTCTACCTCCACACCTTCTCTACCTCCACACCTTCTCTACCACAACACATTCTCTACCTCCACACATTCTCTACCTCCACACATTCTCTACCTCCACACTTTCTCTACCTCCACACCTTCTCTACCTCCACACCTTCTCTACCTCCACACATTCTCTACCTCCACACCTTCTCTACCTCCACACATTCTCCACCTCCACACATTCTCTACCTCCACACCTTCTCTACCTCCACACCTTCTCTACCTCCACACCTTCTCTACCTCCACACATTCTCCACCTCCACACATTCTCTACCTCCACACCTTCTCTACCTCCACACCTTCTCTACCTCCACACATTCTCTACCTCCACACATTCTCCACCTCCACACCTTCTCTACCTCCACACTTTCTCTACCTCCACACCTTTTCTACCTCCACACCTTTTCTACCTCCACACATTCTCCACCTCCACATATTCTCTACCTCCACACATTCTCTACCTCCACCCTTTCTCTACCTCCACACCTTCTCTACCTCCACACATTCTCTACCTCCACACCTTCTCTACCTCCACACCTTCTCTACCTCCACACTTTCTCTACCTCCACACCTTCTCTACCTCCACACTTTCTCTACCTCCACACTTTCTCCACCTCCACACTTTCTCCATCTCCACACCTTCTCTACCTCCACACATTTTCTACTTCCACACCTTCTCTACCTCCACACCTTCTCTACCTCCACACTTTCTCTACCTCCATACCTTCTCTACCTCCACACCTTCTCTACCTCCACACATTCTCTACCTCCACACATTCTCTACCTCAACTCTTTCTCTACCTCCACACCTTCTCTGCCTCCACACCTTCTCTACCTCCACACATTCTCCACCTCCACACATTCTCTACCTCCACACCTTCTCTACCTCCACACCTTCTCTACCTCCACACCTTCTCTACCACAACACATTCTCTACCTCCACACATTCTCTACCTCCACACATTCTCTACCTCCACACTTTCTCTACCTCCACACCTTCTCTACCTCCACACCTTCTCTACCTCCACACATTCTCTACCTCCACACCTTCTCTACCTCCACACATTCTCCACCTCCACACATTCTCTACCTCCACACCTTCTCTACCTCCACACCTTCTCTACCTCCACACCTTCTCTACCACAACACATTCTCTACCTCCACACATTCTCTACCTCCACACATTCTCTACCTCCACACTTTCTCTACCTCCACACATTCTCCACCTCCACACTTTCTCTACCTCCACACATTCTCCACCTCCACACCTTCTCTACCTCCACACCTTCTCTACCTCCACCCTTTCTCTACCTCCACACCTTCTCTACCTCCACACATTCTCTACCTCCACACCTTCTCTACCTCCACACTTTCTCTGCCTCCACACCTTCTCTACCTCCACACATTCTCCACCTCCACACATTCTCTACCTCCACACCTTCTCTACCTCCACACCTTCTCTACCTCCACACCTTCTCTACCACAACACATTCTCTACCTCCACACATTCTCTACCTCCACACATTCTCTACCTCCACACTTTCTCTACCTCCACACCTTCTCTACCTCCACACCTTCTCTACCTCCACACATTCTCTACCTCCACACCTTCTCTACCTCCACACATTCTCTACCTCCACACTTTCTCTACCTCCACACATTCTCCACCTCCACACTTTCTCTACCTCCACACATTCTCCACCTCCACACCTTCTCTACCTCCACACCTTCTCTACCTCCACCCTTTCTCTACCTCCACACCTTCTCTACCTCCACACATTCTCTACCTCCACACCTTCTCTACCTCCACACTTTCTCTGCCTCCACACCTTCTCTACCTCCACACATTCTCCACCTCCACACATTCTCTACCTCCACACCTTCTCTACCTCCACACCTTCTCTACCTCCACACCTTCTCTACCACAACACATTCTCTACCTCCACACATTCTCTACCTCCACACATTCTCTACCTCCACACTTTCTCTACCTCCACACCTTCTCTACCTCCACACCTTCTCTACCTCCACACATTCTCTACCTCCACACCTTCTCTACCTCCACACATTCTCCACCTCCACACATTCTCTACCTCCACACCTTCTCTACCTCCACACCTTCTCTACCTCCACACCTTCTCTACCTCCACACATTCTCCACCTCCACACATTCTCTACCTCCACACCTTCTCTACCTCCACACCTTCTCTACCTCCACACATTCTCTACCTCCACACATTCTCCACCTCCACACCTTCTCTACCTCCACACTTTCTCTACCTCCACACCTTTTCTACCTCCACACCTTTTCTACCTCCACACATTCTCCACCTCCACATATTCTCTACCTCCACACATTCTCTACCTCCACCCTTTCTCTACCTCCACACCTTCTCTACCTCCACACATTCTCTACCTCCACACCTTCTCTACCTCCACACTTTCTCTACCTCCACACCTTCTCTACCTCCACACTTTCTCTACCTCCACACTTTCTCCACCTCCACACTTTCTCCATCTCCACACCTTCTCTACCTCCACACATTTTCTACTTCCACACCTTCTCTACCTCCACACCTTCTCTACCTCCACACTTTCTCTACCTCCATACCTTCTCTACCTCCACACCTTCTCTACCTCCACACATTCTCTACCTCCACACATTCTCTACCTCAACTCTTTCTCTACCTCCACACCTTCTCTGCCTCCACACCTTCTCTACCTCCACACATTCTCCACCTCCACACATTCTCTACCTCCACACCTTCTCTACCTCCACACCTTCTCTACCTCCACACCTTCTCTACCACAACACATTCTCTACCTCCACACATTCTCTACCTCCACACATTCTCTACCTCCACACTTTCTCTACCTCCACACCTTCTCTACCTCCACACCTTCTCTACCTCCACACATTCTCTACCTCCACACCTTCTCTACCTCCACACATTCTCCACCTCCACACATTCTCTACCTCCACACCTTCTCTACCTCCACACCTTCTCTACCTCCACACCTTCTCTACCTCCACACATTCTCCACCTCCACACATTCTCTACCTCCACACCTTCTCTACCTCCACACCTTCTCTACCTCCACACATTCTCTACCTCCACACATTCTCCACCTCCACACCTTCTCTACCTCCACACTTTCTCTACCTCCACACCTTTTCTACCTCCACACCTTTTCTACCTCCACACATTCTCCACCTCCACATATTCTCTACCTCCACACATTCTCTACCTCCACCCTTTCTCTACCTCCACACCTTCTCTACCTCCACACATTCTCTACCTCCACACCTTCTCTACCTCCACACCTTCTCTACCTCCACACTTTCTCTACCTCCACACCTTCTCTACCTCCACACTTTCTCTACCTCCACACTTTCTCCACCTCCACACTTTCTCCATCTCCACACCTTCTCTACCTCCACACATTTTCTACTCCACACATTTTCTACTTCCACACCTTCTCTACCTCCACACCTTCTCTACCTCCACACTTTCTCTACCTCCATACCTTCTCTACCTCCACACCTTCTCTACCTCCACACATTCTCTACCTCCACACATTCTCTACCTCAACTCTTTCTCTACCTCCACACCTTCTCTGCCTCCACACCTTCTCTACCTCCACACATTCTCCACCTCCACACATTCTCTACCTCCACACCTTCTCTACCTCCACACCTTCTCTACCTCCACACCTTCTCTACCACAACACATTCTCTACCTCCACACATTCTCTACCTCCACACATTCTCTACCTCCACACTTTCTCTACCTCCACACCTTCTCTACCTCCACACCTTCTCTACCTCCACACATTCTCTACCTCCACACCTTCTCTACCTCCACACATTCTCCACCTCCACACATTCTCTACCTCCACACCTTCTCTACCTCCACACCTTCTCTACCTCCACACCTTCTCTACCACAACACATTCTCTACCTCCACACATTCTCTACCTCCACACATTCTCTACCTCCACACTTTCTCTACCTCCACACATTCTCCACCTCCACACTTTCTCTACCTCCACACATTCTCCACCTCCACACCTTCTCTACCTCCACACCTTCTCTACCTCCACCCTTTCTCTACCTCCACACCTTCTCTACCTCCACACATTCTCTACCTCCACACCTTCTCTACCTCCACACTTTCTCTGCCTCCACACCTTCTCTACCTCCACACATTCTCCACCTCCACACATTCTCTACCTCCACACCTTCTCTACCTCCACACCTTCTCTACCTCCACACCTTCTCTACCACAACACATTCTCTACCTCCACACATTCTCTACCTCCACACATTCTCTACCTCCACACTTTCTCTACCTCCACACCTTCTCTACCTCCACACCTTCTCTACCTCCACACATTCTCTACCTCCACACCTTCTCTACCTCCACACATTCTCTACCTCCACACTTTCTCTACCTCCACACATTCTCCACCTCCACACTTTCTCTACCTCCACACATTCTCCACCTCCACACCTTCTCTACCTCCACACCTTCTCTACCTCCACCCTTTCTCTACCTCCACACCTTCTCTACCTCCACACATTCTCTACCTCCACACCTTCTCTACCTCCACACTTTCTCTGCCTCCACACCTTCTCTACCTCCACACATTCTCCACCTCCACACATTCTCTACCTCCACACCTTCTCTACCTCCACACCTTCTCTACCTCCACACCTTCTCTACCACAACACATTCTCTACCTCCACACATTCTCTACCTCCACACATTCTCTACCTCCACACTTTCTCTACCTCCACACCTTCTCTACCTCCACACCTTCTCTACCTCCACACATTCTCTACCTCCACACCTTCTCTACCTCCACACATTCTCCACCTCCACACATTCTCTACCTCCACACCTTCTCTACCTCCACACCTTCTCTACCTCCACACCTTCTCTACCTCCACACATTCTCCACCTCCACACATTCTCTACCTCCACACCTTCTCTACCTCCACACCTTCTCTACCTCCACACATTCTCTACCTCCACACATTCTCCACCTCCACACCTTCTCTACCTCCACACTTTCTCTACCTCCACACCTTTTCTACCTCCACACCTTTTCTACCTCCACACATTCTCCACCTCCACATATTCTCTACCTCCACACATTCTCTACCTCCACCCTTTCTCTACCTCCACACCTTCTCTACCTCCACACATTCTCTACCTCCACACCTTCTCTACCTCCACACTTTCTCTACCTCCACACCTTCTCTACCTCCACACTTTCTCTACCTCCACACTTTCTCCACCTCCACACTTTCTCCATCTCCACACCTTCTCTACCTCCACACATTTTCTACTTCCACACCTTCTCTACCTCCACACCTTCTCTACCTCCACACTTTCTCTACCTCCATACCTTCTCTACCTCCACACCTTCTCTACCTCCACACATTCTCTACCTCCACACATTCTCTACCTCAACTCTTTCTCTACCTCCACACCTTCTCTGCCTCCACACCTTCTCTACCTCCACACATTCTCCACCTCCACACATTCTCTACCTCCACACCTTCTCTACCTCCACACCTTCTCTACCTCCACACCTTCTCTACCACAACACATTCTCTACCTCCACACATTCTCTACCTCCACACATTCTCTACCTCCACACTTTCTCTACCTCCACACCTTCTCTACCTCCACACCTTCTCTACCTCCACACATTCTCTACCTCCACACCTTCTCTACCTCCACACATTCTCCACCTCCACACATTCTCTACCTCCACACCTTCTCTACCTCCACACCTTCTCTACCTCCACACCTTCTCTACCACAACACATTCTCTACCTCCACACATTCTCTACCTCCACACATTCTCTACCTCCACACTTTCTCTACCTCCACACATTCTCCACCTCCACACTTTCTCTACCTCCACACATTCTCCACCTCCACACCTTCTCTACCTCCACACCTTCTCTACCTCCACCCTTTCTCTACCTCCACACCTTCTCTACCTCCACACATTCTCTACCTCCACACCTTCTCTACCTCCACACTTTCTCTACCTCCACACCTTCTCTACCTCCACACTTTCTCTACCTCCACACTTTCTCCACCTCCACACTTTCTCCATCTCCACACCTTCTCTACCTCCACACATTTTCTACTTCCACACCTTCTCTACCTCCACACCTTCTCTACCTCCACACTTTCTCTACCTCCATACCTTCTCTACCTCCACACCTTCTCTACCTCCACACATTCTCTACCTCCACACATTCTCTACCTCAACTCTTTCTCTACCTCCACACCTTCTCTGCCTCCATACCTTCTCTACCTCCACACCTTCTCTACCTCCACACATTCTCCACCTCCACACATTCTCTACCTCCACACCTTCTCTACCTCCACACCTTCTCTACCTCCACACCTTCTCTACCACAACACATTCTCTACCTCCACACATTCTCTACCTCCACACATTCTCTACCTCCACACTTTCTCTACCTCCACACCTTCTCTACCTCCACACCTTCTCTACCTCCACACATTCTCTACCTCCACACATTCTCCACCTCCACACCTTCTCTACCTCCACACTTTCTCTACCTCCACACCTTTTCTACCTCCACACATTTTCTACTTCCACACTTTCTCTACCTCCACACCTTCTCTACCTCCACACATTCTCCACCTCCACACATTCTCTACCTCCACACCTTCTCTACCTCCACACCTTCTCTACCTCCACACTTTCTCTACCTCCACACCTTCTCTACCTCCACACCTTCTCTACCTCCACACCTTCTCTACCTCCACACTTTCTCTACCTCCACACATTCTCTACCTCCACTCTTTCTCTACCTCCACACCTTCTCTACCTCCACACTTTCTCTACCTCCACACCTTCTCTACCTCCACACTTTCTCTACCTCCACACTTTCTCTACCTCCACACATTCTCTACCTCCACACCTTCTCTACCTCCACTCTTTCTCTACCTCCACACCTTCTCTAACTCCACACTTTCTCTACCTCCACACCTTCTCTACCTCCACACCTTCTCTACCTCCACACTTTCTCTACCTCCACACACTCTCTACCTCCACTCTTTCTCTACCTCCACACCTTCTCTACCTCCACTCTTTCTCTACCTCCACACCTTCTCTACCTCCACACTTTCTCTACCTCCACACCTTCTCTACCTCCACACATTCTCCACCTCCACACATTCTCTACCTCCACACCTTCTCTACCTCCACACCTTCTCTACCTCCACACTTTCTCTACCTCCACACCTTCTCTACCTCCACACCTTCTCTACCTCCACACCTTCTCTACCTCCACACTTTCTCTACCTCCACACATTCTCTACCTCCACTCTTTCTCTACCTCCACACCTTCTCTACCTCCACACTTTCTCTACCTCCACACCTTCTCTACCTCCACACTTTCTCTACCTCCACACTTTCTCTACCTCCACACATTCTCTACCTCCACACCTTGTCTACCTCCACACTTTCTCTACCTCCACACATTCTCTACCTCCACTCTTTCTCTACCTCCACACCTTTTCTACCTCCACACATTTTCTACTTCCACACTTTCTCTACCTCCACACTTTCTCTACCTCCACACCTTCTCTAACTCCACACTTTCTCTACCTCCACACCTTCTCTACCTCCACACCTTCTCTACCTCCACACTTTCTCTACCTCCACACACTCTCTACCTCCACTCTTTCTCTACCTCCACACCTTCTCTACCTCCACTCTTTCTCTACCTCCACACCTTCTCTACCTCCACACTTTCTCTACCTCCACACCTTCTCTACCTCCACACATTCTCCACCTCCACATATTCTCTGCCTCCACACTTTCTCTACCTCCACACATTCTCTACCGCCACACATTCTCTACCTCCACACATTCTCTACCTCCACACTTTCTCTACCTTCACACATTCTCTACCTCCACACATTCTCTACCTCCACACCTTTTCTACCTCCACACATTTTCTACTTCCACACTTTCTCTACCTCCACACTTTCTCTACCTCCACACCTTCTCTACCTCCACACATTCTCTACCTCCACACCTTCTCTACCTTCACACTTTTTCTACCTCCACACATTCTCTACCTCCACACTTTCTCTACCCCACACCTTCTCTACCTCCACACATTCTCTACCTCCGCACATTCTCTACCTCCACACATTCTCCACCTCCACACATTCTCTACCTCCACACTTTCTCTACCTCATCTCTTTCTCCACCTCCACACCTTCTCTACCTCCACACATTCTCTACCTCCATACCTTCTCTACCTCCACACCTTCTCTACCTCCACACATTCTCCACCTCCACACATTCTCTACCTCAACTCTTTCTCTACCTCCACACCTTCTCTACCTCCATACCTTTTCTACCTCCACACCTTCTCTACCTCCACACATTCTCTACCTCCACACCTTCTCTACCACCACACATTCTCTACCTCCACACATTCTCTACCACCACACATTCTCTACCTCCACACATTCTCTACCTCCACACATTCTCTACCTCCACACCTTCTCTACCTCCACACTTTCTCTACCTCCACACCTTCTCTACCTCCACACATTCTCTACCTCCACACCTTCTCTACCTCCACACTTTCTCTACCTCCACACTTTCTCTACCTCCACACCTTCTCTACCTCCACACTTTCTCTACCTCCACACTTTCTCTACCTCCACACATTCTCTACCTCCACACCTTGTCTACCTCCACACTTTCTCTACCTCCACACATTCTCTACCCCCACTCTTTCTCTACCTCCACACCTTTTCTACCTCCACACATTTTCTACTTCCACACTTTCTCTACCTCCACACTTTCTCTACCTCCACACCTTCTCTAACTCCACACTTTCTCTACCTCCACACCTTCTCTACCTCCACACCTTCTCTACCTCCACACTTTCTCTACCTCCACACACTCTCTACCTCCACTCTTTCTCTACCTCCACACCTTCTCTACCTCCACTCTTTCTCTACCTCCACACCTTCTCTACCTCCACACTTTCTCTACCTCCACACCTTCTCTACCTCCACACATTCTCCACCTCCACATATTCTCTGCCTCCACACTTTCTCTACCTCCACACATTCTCTACCGCCACACATTCTCTACCTCCACACATTCTCTACCTCCACACTTTCTCTACCTTCACACATTCTCTACCTCCACACATTCTCTACCTCCACACCTTTTCTACCTCCACACATTTTCTACTTCCACACTTTCTCTACCTCCACACTTTCTCTACCTCCACACCTTCTCTACCTCCACACATTCTCTACCTCCACACCTTCTCTACCTTCACACTTTTTCTACCTCCACACATTCTCTACCTCCACACTTTCTCTACCCCACACCTTCTCTACCTCCACACATTCTCTACCTCTGCACATTCTCTACCTCCACACATTCTCCACCTCCACACATTCTCTACCTCCACACTTTCTCTACCTCATCTCTTTCTCCACCTCCACACCTTCTCTACCTCCACACATTCTCTACCTCCATACCTTCTCTACCTCCACACCTTCTCTACCTCCACACATTCTCCACCTCCACACATTCTCTACCTCAACTCTTTCTCTACCTCCACACCTTCTCTACCTCCATACCTTTTCTACCTCCACACCTTCTCTACCTCCACACATTCTCTACCTCCACACCTTCTCTACCACCACACATTCTCTACCTCCACACATTCTCTACCTCCACACATTCTCTACCTCCACACCTTCTCTACCTCCACACTTTCTCTACCTCCACACCTTCTCTACCTCCACACATTCTCTACCTCCACACCTTCTCTACCTCCACACATTCTCTACCTCCACACCTTGTCTACCTCCACACTTTCTCTACCTCCACACATTCTCTACCTCCACTCTTTCTCTACCTCCACACCTTCTCTACCTCCACTCTTTCTCTACCTCCACACCTTCTCTACCTCCACACTTTCTCTACCTCCACACCTTCTCTACCTCCACACCTTCTCTACCTCCACACTTTCTCTACCTCCACACACTCTCTACCTCCACTCTTTCTCTACCTCCACACCTTCTCTACCTCCACACCTTCTCTACCTCCACTCTTTCTCTACCTCCACACCTTCTCTACCTCCACACCTTCTCTACCTCCACTCTTTCTCTACCTCCACACCTTCTCTACCTCCACACTTTCTCTACCTCCACACCTTTTCTACCTCCACACATTTTCTACTTCCACACTTTCTCTATCTCCACACCTTCTCTACCTCCACACATTCTCCACCTCCACATATTCTCTACCTCCACACTTTCTCTACCTCCACACCTTCTCTACCTCCACACATTCTCCACCTCCACATATTCTCTACCTCCACACATTCTCTACCGCCACACATTCTCTACCTCCACACATTCTCTACCTCCACACTTTCTCTACCTTCACACATTCTCTACCTCCACACCTTTTCTACCTCCACACATTTTCTACTTCCACACTTTCTCTACCTCCACACCTTCTCTACCTCCACACCTTCTCTACCTCCACACCTTCTCTGCCTCCACACATTCTCCACCTCCACACATTCTCTACCTCCACACTTTCTCTACCTCCACACCTTCTCTACCTCCACACATTCTATACCTCCATACCTTCTCTACCTCCACACCTTCTCTACCTCCACACATTCTCCACCTCCACACATTCTCTACCTCAACTCTTTCTCTACCTCCACACCTTCTCTACCTCCATACCTTTTCTACCTCCACACCTTCTCTACCTCCACACATTCTCTACCTCCACACCTTCTCTACCACCACACATTCTCTACCTCCACACATTCTCTACCTCCACACATTCTCTACCTCCACACATTCTCTACCTCCACACTTTCTCTACCTCCACACCATCTCTACCTCCACACCTTCTCTACCTCCACACATTCTCTACCTCCACACATTCTCCACCTCCACACCTTCTTTACCTCCACACTTTCTCTACCTCCACACATTCTCTACCTCCACTCTTTCTCTACCTCCACACCTTCTCTACCTCCACACCTTCTCTACCTCCACACATTCTCTACCTCCACACATTCTCTACCTCCACACCTTCTCTACCTTCACACATTCTCCACCTCCACACATTCTCTACCTCCACACCTTCTCTACCTCCACACCTTCTCTACCTCCACACTTTCTCTACCTCAACTCTTTCTCTACCTCCACACCTTCTCTACCTCCACACCTTCTCTACCTCCACACCTTCTCTACCTCCACACATTCTCCACCTCCACACATTCTCTACCTCAACTCTTTCTCTACCTCCACACCTTCTCTGCCTCCATACCTTCTCTACCTCCACACCTTCTCTACCTCCACACATTCTCCACCTCCACACATTCTCTACCTCCACACCTTCTCTACCTCCACACCTTCTCTACCTCCACACCTTCTCTACCTCCACACATTCTCTACCTCCACACATTCTCTACCTCCACACTTTCTCTACCTCCACACCTTCTCTACCTCCACACATTCTCTACCTCCACACATTCTCCACCTCCACACCTTCTCTACCTCCACACTTTCTCTACCTCCACACATTTTCTACTTCCACACTTTCTCTACCTCCACACCTTCTCTACCTCCACACATTCTCCACCTCCACATATTCTCTACCTCCACACCTTCTCTACCTCCACACCTTCTCTACCTCCACACTTTCTCTACCTCCACACCTTCTCTACCTCCACACCTTCTCTACCTCCACACCTTCTCTACCTCCACACTTTCTCTACCTCCACACATTCTCTACCTCCACTCTTTCTCTACCTCCACACCTTCTCTACCTCCACACCTTCTCTACCTCCACACTTTCTCTACCTCCACACATTCTCTACCTCCACACTTTCTCTACATCCATGCTAAAGTCCACTCATTTGGCATTATAAAAGTGTAATATAATGTTGCATTCATATCACGTCCTTTATGTGAAATGCTGCACTTGGTCCTGATAAAAGTGATCAACCTGAGAACTTCTCCTCCATGAACAATCTCCTTCACAGCAGAGTTTCATAAAGCGCCAGTTTACTGCTGCCACACTGCAGCTGAGAGGAGGAGAGGAGCAGAGGAGGGGAGGAGCAGAGGAGGAGAGGAGCAGAAGAGGGAGGAACAGAGGAGGAGAGGAGCAGAGGAGCAGAGGAGGGGAGGAGCAGAGGAGCAGAGGAGGAGAGGAGGAGAGGAGCAGAGGAGCAGAGGAGGGGAGGAGCAGAGGAGGAGAGGAGCAGAGGAGCAGAGGAGGAGAGGAGCAGAGGAGGAGAGGAGCAGAGGAGTTAACTTTTCTGGAAACTGTACTTTGTAACTGTTCTTTTAAATCCATGTAAACATAAACCATAAAGTGTCATCTTCACATCGAACACGTTCAGCTTAAATGATTTGCATTACAAATGTGTTGAGACTGATCCTGTTGCTGTGCTGCTGGTGGTGGAGTGGTTAAAGCATCAGCACGTATGCCAGGCTCCAAGTGCAGTGTCGGGAGTTTGATTCCCGACTCTGACTATTTGCTCTCTCACCTCCCATTTCAAACTGTCCTCTCCTGTTTAATAAAGCCTATGGGCCAAACTTTTTTTTTTAAATAAATAAATCGTCTGCTCCTGATCTGAACACGCTCTGAAGAGAACACGTTGTTTGAAGTTATAAGTTATGAACAAAGTCATGATAACAAAGATATGATGGGGTATTATTCATGAGCTCAGCATGTGACAGTAACATAATAAGTCTCAACAATTGGAATTTTATCACGTTTACATCTCCTAAAACTCCTGCGGCGGTTCTCACAGTCCAGTAAAGTTAGAGTGGACGGCCCCCCACTGACCCCCCACTGACCCCCGAGCAGGCGCAGGTGCAGACTCATGTCTGTGCCACTTCTAATCACTCAATTCCATTTGGAATAGTTTATATTTCTTTTTGCTTATTCCATTCTGACCCAGACGTCTGAGCGTGTCAAACACCTCGAGCTCTTCTGGACAGTCCAGACCTGCTCCAGAGTGAACCAGTGGAAACATGGCCCAGGAGCTTCCTCTGTAGAAGCCTCGATCTTTCAGGAGGTTTGGGCTTACAGAGCTGGCCCTGCTGGCCCGCTGGCCCCGGGCCCCTGGAACATCTGCTCTGACCCCTCCCCTCTCCTGGTGTATTTACGCTGGCCAGGGCAAAGCCGCTTCAAAACGCCAGAATGGTGGAGTATATGGTCCAACATGAAGCGGCTTCCAGAGAATACAAGTGTCATGGAAACGCAGGGATCAGAGGAACAGGGTCAAGTCACGACGCTTTACATCCATATTTCATATTTTATTACTTTATATTAAACATACGTTTGGACAAAAATATATATATTTTAGCAGCTGGAATTCAGCTTCACAGAGAACACTTGGATATGTGACGCCCTCTGCTGGTGTTTGAAGTTTAATCACAAAGTGGCAGAGGAAAGACAGCAGCTGTAGGCAGGTGTAGGCCTAACACAGCGGCCTCCTGTAGGCTCATGTAGGCTCCCGTGGGCTCCTGTAGGCCCCTGTAGGCTCCTGTAGGCTCTCCTAGGCTGGTGTGGCTCCTGTTGGCTCCCGTAGACCCTGTAGGCTGGTGTGGCTCCTGTTGGCTCCCGTAGACCCTGTAGGCTGGTGTGGCTCCCGTTGGCTCCTGTAGACTCCTGTTGGCTGGTGCAGACTCCTGTAAGCTCCCGTAGACTCTCGAAGACTCCTGTAGGCTCCTGTAAGCTCTTGTAAGATCCTGTCGGCTCCTGTAGGCTCCTGTAAGCTTTTGTAAGATCCTGTAGGCTCCTGTAGGCTCTTCTAAGCTCACGTAGGCTGGTGCAAGCTCTTGTAGGCTGGTGTGGCTCCCGTAGGCTCCCGTAAGCTCCTGTAAGCTCCTATAGGCTCCTGTAGGCTCCTGTGGGCTGGTGGAGGCTCCAGTAGGCTGGTGGAGGCTCCTGTAGGCTCCTGTGGGCTGGTGTAGGAACTCTGTGTGGAGAGTAAAGCTGGACTCTGCGGTTCTTGGCTCATGTTTGAACTGGGTCTGATACTCTCAGAGCAGTGTTGTATTTCTATCAGGCAAAGTCAACTTCTTAATATACATTTAAGAAGTTTTACTTCTTAATATACATTTAAGAAGTATTGATATGTTTTGGCTTCATGTGAATATTATGATCCAACTGTTACTGTGCCAGAGCTGACACTAAAATGAGAAACAGCTTAAAGACGTTTGTGCTGTGCAGTTAAAGGGTCATGATGTCATTCTGTCTTCTGTTTATCACTGGGTCAAATGCTGTGGATGTTATTATCAAAGTCCAATCCATTTTAATCTTACATCATCATATATCTATATTTGCTGTAACAAATTGAATACCTAGTTTAAAGCTGCATTGTGTAACTTTTCTAGTGAAGCATCGTCACCTGTCTCCATGGAGATATTCTTTTAGCAATTAAAAAACTTGGTAATTGAGTAAATGCAAGGCCAGTGTAATGTCCACACTGTCCTACAGAGGGCACTATTTAGGGCTCGCGCCATTTTGTTGTGGTGTCCAAATGTCCAGCAGGTGAAAAAATGACCGCACTCAAAATGTCCCACAATGCACCTTGAAAAATAACGTCCAGCCATGGCCATTAGACCGGTCAATATAGACCAAGAGTGGACACAACAGACTGAGACTGAGATCGAGTGCACTGTATAGTCTGCTAAATAGTAAATAGTGCAGGACTGTGTGGTGAATGAGGGGTCAGGGACTAGAGTGGACACAGTTAGTGTGCAACTTTAAGAATTTTCAAGTCATCAACTTAAAGATTCTTTTTTGGGGGTTTGTTCCCGAGCAGTAGGGACGTCCCGATTCCCCGATGTCCTGATGTCCCGATCAGGTTTTTTTGGCCCCGATCCGATTCCGAGTCATCTGATTTTGAGTATCTGCCGATACCGAGTCCCGATCCGATACTTTCATAACACATTTAAAAAATGCACAAATGCAACATAAACAGGTGTTCCCCTGTTTTACAGTGCACCTTTCGTTGAAGTGGTTTGAATAAGAAATAATAATGCAAAATTTGAATTGAATAAAAATAGTAGCTCAACTTAAAATATCCAGCAGCAGTAAACAAATAAGCAAAGTGTAAAGTTTCGTGATCCATTCATGTGTTATACGGAGGTGAGAGACTTTTCATGACTATTAATAAGCTTGAAATGTACAGCGCTGATCAATGTAACATTCTTCCCCTGCTCAGTAGGCAAGGCAAGGCAAGTTTATTTGTAGAGCACATTTCATACACAAGGCAATTCAAAGTTCTTCACAGCAGGAAAAATGCATTAAAATCACAAAGAAATTACAGAAACAGAAATACAATAAAATTAACTAAATTAAAAATTATCAATCCAACTGATTGTCTAAACTAATAAAATCACAAACAAAAGAGAAGAGTGCAAAGAAAAAATCCTTTCAGTCATATGCGCAGCTAAACAAAACTGTTTTTAGCTTAGATTTGAACATTGTCAGAGTAGAACATGTCTCACATCTTCAGGAAGAACGTTCCAGGTTTTAGCTGCATAAAACTGAAACGCAGATTCCCCATGTTTAGTCCTGACTCTGGCACCAGCAGGAGGCCGGTCCATGTTTAGTCCTGACTCTGGCACCAGCAGGAGGCCGGTCCATGTTTAGTCCTGACTCTGGCACCAGCAGGAGGCCGGTCCATGTTTAGTCCTGACTCTGGCACCAGCAGGAGGCCGGTCCATGTTTAGTCCTGACTCTGGCACCAGCAGGAGGCCGGTCCATGTTTCCTCCTGACTCTAGCACCAGCAGGAGGCTGGTCCATGTTTAGTCCTGACTCTGGCACCAGCAGGAGGCCGGTCCATGTTTTGTCCTGACACTGGCACCAGCAGGAGGCCGGTCCCTGTTTTGTCCTGACTCTGGCACCAGCAGGAGGCCGGTCCATGTTTTGTCCTGACTCTGGCACCTGCAGGAGGCCTGTCCCTGAGGTCCTCAGAGTCCGAGATGGTTCATATGGCACTAACATATCCAAGATGTACTTTGGTGCTAGGCCACTAGTACTCTCCTGACCGTAGTCCAGAGGCTGACCGTAGCACAGAGGCTGACAAATGTGTTTTTTTTGTAAGCCACTTTTTGCTCTCTGAAAATCCGTCTCATTAAACTGCGGGAAGTTGTGCGCGAGTGATTCCTGCACGTTTGAGTAATCTTTATTTTCCCGTTTCACCACTCCCCAGATTCCCCACAGACACACTGTGAAATCTGCAACTCTATTTTCTTAAACTGTGACAAAGGAAGGTTCAGCAGCGTCGTGTAGAGTTTGGCACAAATGACAATAACAAATCTGCTGCTCTCCATAGTCGGGCCGACAGCGAGACTTTGTTGTGATGGCGTAATGTTCAGGGCCGCGGGAAACTCTGAAAAACCAGGGCTGTTTTGGGGACCATTGGATCACATGTGAGGAACACCAGAGCCTGTAATACACATCCTGCAGCATATAACAGCCACACTACTTACAAATGACAAAATCAAGGTGTAATTTTGCTGCCTCATTAAAATGAATGAGATGAAACGTTTATGTCAGTACCAGGCTGCGACTGATCCAAACATGTCGCTCCTGGAAGGGTCTTCGTGGTGGGAGACGCAGAACAGTCCTGTTCGGTCCTGAAGTGCGCTCAGCTGTGTCTGCGAAATGAATTAAGGAGCTTTTTTAAACTTGTTAGTGTGAGTTTCCAGTGGTTCCTTTGTGTCCACAGCCCAGAGGAGGACGTTTGGATCAAAGACACACTAAATAAGTCCACCATTCATAAAACAGGAAATGAGCAATGCAGAGAATGTGTCAATATTTACACAGAACACTGAAGGTCGGAAAGGACATTGTGTTGGAAAAGTTGTCTTTCTGGACATAAAATATAGATATACATCACCACATTTGTAAGAAAATGGTGATTCCTCCACTGGTTCTTCTTAGAAATGAGTGGAATAGCAAACAAGAAGCAGCAGAGTCAATGTGAGCTGAGATATTTCCAGCATAAACACAGGACATAACTGATGCGACTGCGTGACTGAAATGTTATTTAAAAAAGACACGTTTAACACCACGACTCAGCTCACCTGTTGTAGTTTCTTTAAGGTCAGATTGTGTTAAACAGAGCTCAGATGGCTGTTGCCTCGGCGACTCTGCTGCTCCGGTCGCCGGGATCGCCCCGCGTTCCTCGTCTACTGCCGGTCTCTCAAGTCCCACTAACAATGAAAAGAGGCAATAATGTAAAAATGGGTCTTTATTCTTTGACCGCAGACACCACTATCTGACATTTACCTGAGCTTATCTGAGCTTCCTCGTCCACAGAAGCTCTCCGCTCAGACAAACCCTCAAAGCATCAAGGCTGCATCTGTATCTGGACAGGAGGAAATGATCGTTAAGTCTGCCAATATTGTTTATTGTCATAGTCGTACCTTTGGCGCTGTCGTTTAAAGTGTAAACTAGCACCTGACACAAGGTGCTCACTGCTCAGTCGGGGTGTTTCTGTGAGCCCACTGCTTCTCCTGGTGACACTGAACCATTTCTGGAGACAAACAGGGTCTTCTCGGATCTTATAGAAGAATAATCCTTTCTTTTGAGGCGTGTCGTTGGCGAGCAGCTTCCATCCTCGAGATGGCAGTAGCGACAAGTGAGTCACGAGTGGTGGGCAGCGCCTGTGTAACGGTTGGACTGTTTTTGAAATCCACAAACGTTGAACCTTCTCATCATTTGTCTGGGATCGACTCCACAAACCTGTCATCGTCACATGGCCAAATGTCAACAGTCACGTCTTTGGAGTTGAATATTGGCATCACTTTCTGAGGCTATTATGAACGAATGATTTCACTTTTGTTTATTTATAATGACACAGAAGATGTTGAACTTTGTGCCAGTCTTTTGTCATGTGGATCAGCCCAGTAATTACAGAGTTATGAACCGTGAACCAACAAATCTGAGACTTAAACAGTGAATTCTACCCTGGAATTCTGATTCCTCCCACTCAATATTAAACTGGGATTTGTAGAATGTGGAGATGTCACATGAACACAACCTATGGATCTTTACTCGAATGCTTGAAAACAATGAATGCAAAAACTGCTTAAATGTGTGAATGAAAGAAAAATCAACTTGGTTAAAAGCAGATTTTGCATAATTGTTCTGTTTCAGGAATAGTTTAGAGACTGAGTGTTTGACATATCCTGGTTGGTGTTGATGGACTCGTCGGGCTCGTCGGGCTCTTCGGGCTCTTTGGGCTCCTCGGGCTCTTCGGGCTCTTTGGGCTCGTCGGGCTCTTCGGGCTCTTTGGGCTCGTCGGGCTCTTCGGGCTCTTCGGGCTCTTCGGGCTCGTCGGGCTCTTCGGGCTCGTCGGGCTCGTCGGGCTCTTCGGGCTCTTCGGGCTCTTTGGGCTCGTCGGGCTCTTCGGGCTCGTCGGGCTCTTCGGGCTCTTCGGGCTCTTCGGGCTCTTCGGGCTCCATAGCTTTGGCCCCTCATGATTTACAGCTGCATGTTTGTGTGGGACAGTTTACAACATTCGTGAACTCATCCGAGTGTTTGTCTGAGGAATGTTCCGGCAGACGTGCTGCAGCTGCTGCCATCGCTCTCACACTGTTTGTCTCCAGGGACAGAAGAGAATGTTCCGGCGTGTGGCTTTACTCTTGAAACCGTATTTAGTAACAGAATATCACATGGTCCAATCAGAGTAATGTGTTCTGATTACTTGGATTACTTTTACACATTCATATTCAAAAACACAATATAGCATTAAAACAGCTTTTTTATTGAATTGTTTGTTATGTTTATTCATGACTATTATATACTATATATATATATATATATATATATATATAATACTCATTAGAGAAGGATAAACGCACTCACCACATGAGTGAAGTTTACTGTTTCTTTCACTAATATTCTGCAGTTTGAAGTATAACTGTATTCTAACAAATGAAGGAGTAACTGAATACAGTATTTAATATGTTTACTTACTTCCTAACACTAATACTAGGAGCTTTTGTTAATTTATTAAGACAAACGTGGGATGTTCTGGGGAACATCTGTCGCCTTTGTCCTTATTATTATTAACATTATTAATATTAAAATCTCTGTAGAGACAAGAAGGCGATCCTCCTCCAGAGGGAATTCATTCTCTGCATTTGACCCATCCTCTAAAGCCTCTGCAGTGGAAACCCACCCAGACAGAGAGAAACATGCTAACATGCTAACATGCTAACATGCTAACATGCTAACATGCTAACATGCAAACATGCTAACATGCTAACATGCTAATGCTGCAGTCGAACTCTCAGTCTCCTCAATGTGAGGCAAGGGAGGGAGCCACTCGGCTCAGTGCAGTACTCGGCTCAGTACAGTACTCGGCTCAGTGCAGTACACTACTGAGCTCTTTGCAGTACTCGTCTCAGTGCAGTACAGTACTGAGCTCATTGCAGTACTCGGCTCTGTGCAGTACTTGGCTCTGTGCAGTACTCGGCTCAGTGCAGTACTCGGCTCAGTGCAGGACTCGGCTCAGTGCAGTACTCGGCTCTGTGTAGTACTCGGCTCTGTACAGTACTCGGCTCAGTGCAGTACTCGGCTCAGTGCAGTACTCGGCTCTGTGCAGTACTCGGCTCTGTGCAGTACTCGGCTCTGTGCAGTACTCGGCTCTGTGCAGTACTCGGCCCAGTGCAGTACTCGGCTCAGTGCAGTACTCGGCTCAGTGCAGTACTCGGCTCTGTGCAGTACTCGGCTCTGTGCAGTACTCGGCTCTGTGCAGTACTCGGCTCTGTGCAGTACTCGGCTCAGTGCAGTACTCGGCTCTGTGCAGTACTCGGCTCTGTGCAGTACTCGGCTCAGTGCAGTACTCGGCTCTGTGCAGTACTCGGCTCAGTGCAGTACTCGGCTCTGTGCAGTACTCGGCTCTGTGCAGTACTCGGCTCTGTGCAGTACTCGGCTCTGTGCAGTACTCGGCTCTGTGCAGTACTCGGCTCAGTGCAGTACTCGGCTCTGTGCAGTACTCGGCTCTGTGCAGTACTCGGCTCAGTGCAGTACTCGGCTCTGTGCAGTACTTGGCTCAGTGCAGTACTCGGCTCTGTGCAGTACTCGGCTCTGTGCAGTACTCGGCTCTGTGCAGTACTCGGCTCTGTGCAGTACTCGGCTCAGTGCAGTACTCGGCTCTGTGCAGTACTCGGCTCTGTGCAGTACTCGGCTCTGTGCAGTACTCGGCTCTGTGCAGTACTCGGCTCAGTGCAGTACTCGGCTCTGTGCAGTACTCGGCTCAGTGCAGTACTCGGCTCTGTGCAGTACTCGGCTCTGTGCAGTACTCGGCTCTGTGCAGTACTCGGCTCTGTGCAGTACTCGGCTCAGTGCAGTACTCGGCTCTGTGCAGTACTCGGCTCTGTGCAGTACTCGGCTCTGTGCAGTACTCGGCTCAGTGCAGTACTCGGCTCTGTGCAGTACTCGGCTCTGTGCAGTACTCGGCTCTGTGCAGTACTCGGCTCTGTGCAGTACTCGGCTCTGTGCAGTACTCGGCTCTGTGCAGTACTCGGCTCAGTGCAGTACTCGGCTCTGTGCAGTACTCGGCTCAGTGCAGTACTCGGCTCTGTGCAGTACTCGGCTCTGTGCAGTACTCGGCTCAGTGCAGTACTCGGCTCTGTGCAGTACTCGGCTCAGTGCAGTACTCGGCTCTGTGCAGTACTCGGCTCTGTGCAGTACTCGGCTCTGTGCAGTACTCGGCTCTGTGCAGTACTCGGCTCTGTGCAGTACTCGGCTCAGTGCAGTACTCGGCTCTGTGCAGTACTCGGCTCTGTGCAGTACTCGGCTCAGTGCAGTACTCGGCTCTGTGCAGTACTCGGCTCAGTGCAGTACTCGGCTCTGTGCAGTACTCGGCTCTGTGCAGTACTCGGCTCTGTGCAGTACTCGGCTCAGTGCAGTACTCGGCTCTGTGCAGTACTCGGCTCTGTGCAGTACTCGGCTCTGTGCAGTACTCGGCTCAGTGCAGTACTCGGCTCTGTGCAGTACTCGGCTCTGTGCAGTACTCGGCTCTGTGCAGTACTCGGCTCTGTGCAGTACTCGGCTCAGTGCAGTACTCGGCTCTGTGCAGTACTCGGCTCTGTGCAGTACTCGGCTCTGTGCAGTACTCGGCTCTGTGCAGTACTCGGCTCTGTGCAGTACTCGGCTCTGTACAGGGCTGAATAAATCTATTCAGAATCACTCACATTTTAACAAATCAAGATCTTATTTAATCTCATGTATTAATTCTGTTTATATATTACTATCTAATTTACAATCTTGTATTGTAAATACATTTGAAATGTATGCAAATGTAAAAAAAAACAAATGTTTGAATGCAGTTTTAAAAGTGCAGCTCAGGATTGTCTCGATGCCAGTGACACTGATGGATGTGAGGACTTTACTGACCGCTTCATGCGCCATGTCCAGTTCTTATTCTGACTTTGACCAGGGAACGTGAAGGTCATCTCAGGACAAACCACAGGTCATTTAGTCTGGATTATATGTATTTTGGCGCTTGAGTTGTATATTGTACTGTTTATAATGTCTCTAACTGGAGTAAAAGTGTTGTTTCTCTTCTCACTCCGAGTAAAACCAAGAGACAGAAGCTTTATGTCGATAATATGACATTTTTTTCCTTTTAATTCCAGAATCTGAAGAAGAAACTGGTGCTCGGTACTAAAGTAGTTTTTCCAAATACTTTTTTTTCTCTTGAATAATTGGTTCAACATTGACTTTTTACTAGTACTTGATCAATAGTACTAATATTTTAAAGTACCGGTAATGTAATGATTAGTGACAATTCATTTAGTTACAATTATTGTGAGAAGAAACATCACAAACGACATGGACGAGCTTTATGAAATCACACCTTCGGAATGAAAACGTAATGATGTCGTTGCACAAACAGTCGATCAAAAAGCACTTTATGCACAGTTTTGCTTCTGTGGAGAATCTTTTGAACTGAAATACTCATGGTCGTTGCCTTTAATTCTGATATTTTGTTCTAGCTCTTGATTATTATTATTATTATGACCTGAATAATCTCAATGATCGGAATCATCTTGAAACACAACGCACTGTATCGTTTTAACTCATGTGTTTGAACTTTAACAGAGCAACATCATCATTATTCTTACTTTATCATCAAGTTTCAGTTTATTTTTATATCCTTAAGCCGTCATTTCTCTTCCTCGCAGAAACCTGCCTCAGACCTTGGCTTTAGGAGCAGAAAATCAAGTGCACTTCTTTGGTGACGTGATAATGAGAAAACCTACACCTGCTCAACTAAATATATGGATTATGAAATGAAAAAAGAGCTGAACCAGGCCATAACTTCAGTCATCATGGGAAAAACCTGCTCGCCTCTCATCAATCTTAGAAACTCCAAACGCCGCTGTCACTTTTCATTTCACTGTGAACGTGTGACTTTGAGACACTTTCGGAAAAAGGCCGTGATCGGTATTTTAATTGAAAGCAGGAGGCGCGGTTCCTCCTGCAGCTCCTGGAGCAGCTCCTGGAACGCTCTCGGAGGTGGAGGAGTGAAAGTTTAGGGCACGAGAGGGAAAACTCAGGGGCTTTGATCAGGTCTCGCGGCGGCCATTTTGTACGTGTCCCTAGACGACAGGTCAGGCTTCATCTCACTGTAGATTTATGTGAGAGCGAGCGGAGAGAGGAGAGGAGAGAGGGATGGGGAGGGAGAAGAGGGAGAGGAAGTGTGGGGGGAAGAGGAGGAGGGGGAAAGGAAGAGCAAGAAGGAAGTGAAAGTAGGAGGAGGAAGAGAAAGAGAAAGCGAAAGCAGGAGGAAAGAGAAAAGAGGAAGAAGGCAGGAAAATGGAAAAGAAAGGAAGAGGGGAAAGGAGAGCAAGGAGGAAGAGAAAGAAGATGGAGAAACAAGAGGAAGCGAAAGAGGGAGCAAGGAACAAGAGAAAGAAGGGGAAAAGAAGAGAAAAGGGCAGCAAGGAAGAAAAATCAGAGGAGAAATGGGGAGGAAGGAGGAAAAGAAAGGAGGAGAAAGGAAGAGGAAGATAAGGTAGGGAGATGAAGAGAAATGAGGAAAAGAAAGGGGTAAGAGATAGAGGAGTAGAAAGGAAGATGGGAAAAGAAATTAAGAAAAAGGAGGGAGGAAAAAACAAACAGAAAGGAGGAGGTTCGTGATGGGCAAATCAATAACGAAATATCAATATATCAATAATGAAAGTATCGAAACCTTTTCTCATACATTTCACAATACAAATAATGATCTGAGGAAGAGGAGGAGGAGGAGGAGGAGGAGGAGGAGGAGGAGGAGGAGGAGGAGGAGGAGGAGGACAAAGTGCAAAGCCTTCTCTGGGAACATGTTTAAGTCCAGCTCCCGTCTCCAAATCAAACACATTTACTGATAAGAGCAAAAGTATTTAGAAAATGCAGATTCTTTTGTCCTCCTCCTCTGCACCGCTGCTGCTCATTTTATACATCGCTCAAATCTTCAATATTGATCAGAATAACTTTTGTACCATCAGAAGAGGTTGAAGTAGAGATAAACTGGTAGATGGTGTATATAATGTTTTGCCCAAAGAATTCTGTTCAAAGAATGTGTATAACGCTTTATTCCTGCGCATTATTTGATCGAGTGGCCACAGAATGTGACTACACTGCTCTCTCATCCAGTGGATCATAAAACCGGGCGTTTGTTGTCAATTTAAATGAAGTAATTTATCGGAAACAGAATCGGCCCTGCACTTCAACCCAAAAAATATCGGCAGAGCTTGTCGTCCGTCGGTTTCTCTGGAAAAGAAATCGGCATCAGCCATGAAAAAAAAAACATATGGTCGATCTCTAGTTTCAAGTAATTCTGATCTCTCCAGTTTCAGTTTGTCGTCTATCATTTGTGCAGGATAAAAAACACTGAATGCAAAATATTCTTCTTTTTTTTTAGAAGAATTGGCTGAGTTTTGCCATTTGATTTTTACTTCTATTCCAGTTTTCAGGTTATTTTTAACCTGAAAACTGTCACACTGATGTTGAGACGTCTACAATCTCAGAATAATGTGTAATAAAATTAGATTTGTAGCATCAGAGCATCGATATCTCCTTCTGCTGGTCAGTTTGACTTTGTTGTATGAAGCACAAATCCACATGATCCTTTGTCCGTACATAGAACATATCTAAGTATCTAACTAAATTTGCAAAATGTTTTCTTTTGTAGGTTTCTGTGACTGCTACAACATCGACACTAAGAATCCCCGGATCATCAAAGGTCCCAAACAGGCTCAGTTTGGGTACACGGTCCAGCAGCACATGGCCGCGGGCGGAGAGAAGTGGTGAGCACCTTTACAATCCAAATACATGTCCTGTTCTCTTGGATGGACAGTCGATGGACGCTCTTGGTGCATACAAGTTCATAGCTTTATGATTTTGGAGCAGGAGAGATGAACTGCTTGTTACGTTTTTGTCATGTAGGAGAGCAAGAAAGTCTCTCCACTCCTGTCGGTCCTTTCCATCCTTTCTTAGAACACGTCCCTTCCATCCTTTCTTAGAACACATCTCTTCCATCCTTTCTTAGAACACTTCCCTTCCATCCTTTCTTAGAACAAGTCCCTTCCATTCTTACTTAGAACACGTCCCTTCCATCCTTTCTTAGAACACGTCCGTTCCATCCTTTCTTAGAACACGTCCTTTCCATCCTTTATTAGAACACGTCCCTTCCATCCTTTCTTAGAACACGTCCCTTCCATCCTTTCCTAGACACGTCCCTTCCATCCTTTCTTAGAACACGTTCCTTCCATCTTTCTTAGAACACGTCCCTTCCATCCTTTCCTAGAACACGTCCTTTCCATCCTTTATTAGACCATGTGCCTTCCATCCCTACTTAGAACACGCCCCTTCCATCCTTGTTTAGAACCTGTCCTTCCATCCGTTCTTAGAACACTTCCTTCCATCCGGTCTTAGAACACGTCTCTTCCATCCTTTCTTAGAACACGTCCCTTCCATCCTTTCTTAGAACACGTCCCTTCACAAAAACACATCATGACCTCATGGGCTTTGTAACGCCAAAGCAATGGGAGGAGTACTTTTACGGACTACGACAGAGTCTGAGGACTACGAAACGTCTGAGGAATAAAGTCTGGCGGTAATGCAACACTCGGATGCCAACCGCCATAAAACAACAACAACAACAACAACACGTCCCTTCCATCCTTTCTTAGAACACGTCCTTTCCATCCTTTCTTAGAACACGTCCCTTCCATGCTTTCTTAGAACACGCCCCTTCCATCCTTTCTTAGAACACATCCCTTCCATCCTTTCTTAGAACACGTCCTTTCCATCCTTTCTTAGAACACCTCCCTTCCATCCTTTCCTAGAACACGTCCCTTCCATTCTTTCTTAGAACACTTCCCTTCCATCCTTTCTTAGAATACGTTCCTCCCATCTTTCTTAGAACACGCCCCTTCCATCCTTTCCTAGAACACGTCCCTTCCATTCTTTCTTAGAACACGTCCCTTCCATCCTTTCTTAGAACACGCTCCTTCCATCCTTTCCTAGAACACGTCCCTTCCATCCTTTCCTAGAACACGTCCCTTCCATCCTTTCTTAGAACACGTCCCTTCCATTCTTTCTTAGAACACGTCAATTCCAACATTTCTTATAACACGT
This sequence comes from Eucyclogobius newberryi, assembly GCF_026437365.1. Lineage (NCBI taxonomy): Eukaryota > Metazoa > Chordata > Actinopteri > Gobiiformes > Gobiidae > Eucyclogobius > Eucyclogobius newberryi. The sequence continues at coordinate 39,455,721 of NW_027316167.1, forward strand.
CCCTTCCATCCTTTCTTAGAACATGCCCCTTCCATCCTTTCTTAGAACAGGATTCAACCAGGTCCATCACCTTATACAGTCTATGCCATAGTTGTGTCATTTGTTGAGGAGGTCTTTGTTAGGGGCCTAGGCAAAAGATTCTCAAGCCACGTTTCGACTGGTTCACTTTGGAGTGGATTGATTCCGTCTTAAGTGGCTGCGAGTGGCACTAGCTTCCAGCGCAGTTTGGCTCGCTTTGGTTCTCTTTAGCTAAGGAGGGGCTAATACTGCGAAAGGGCCAAAGCAAGATGATTGGACAACAGAGACCACAGACTCACACTCTCTTTCATGCACCAGCATACATGGACACGGGAGGCAAGGACACAATGACAGCTTGCACTACCGCCCCCCTGTGGTACCTGGCATTCCTGCGGTGTCACATCCAAGTACTAATCACGCCCATCCCTGCTTACCTTCTGAGATCTGACATTTGGTGTGGAAGTTGGATAGTTTTTATTGGTCATCTTCTGGTTTTGGTCAGTGTTCTGAGCCATAGAGCCGGACTGACATGACACAGCTGGTACACATTTTGAGTTTTGTTCCATTTGTGTATTGGGACGATTTCCGTATGTTTTACAAATGATTGTAGGCTGCTCTTGCTTTGGATAATCAGTGTTGAATGTCCAGCTCCGCGCCTCCATCTGGTGTTACTATACTGCCTAGGTGAGGGAAATTACTGGCACTAGAAAGCGTCTTATTGACAATCGTTTTCACTGTTGAGCCAAGCCAATACAGATTGGCTTCAGCATATTTCTTTAACCTTTTATTTTTTATCTGGATATCATTATGTGAATGTCAGTCCTGTGTTGGCAGCCTCGTGTATCCTCCTGTTCATATCCAGCTGTGCTACTGTGGGAGTGTTGCAAAGGCTTCAGTGAAATAGATTAGTTTGACTTATTTATGTTATGAGAGAAATATTGATGACAAAATGAATAAATTATTACGTATATTCACTATTTCTTCAATTTCTTCTAAATAGGATATTCAATATTTCAAAGACACAGCAAAGTCCTTTTTCAGAGCATTTCAAAACTTGAGTGGCAAATAAAGCGGTCTCTCGACTGCTTTCTCATGGCAGATAGTGGGAGCCCACAAAGGGAGTGTCAAGCCATGTTTACACTGGTTCATTTGAAGTGGATTTTAATGGCCCAAAAGTGCCTCCACTGTCTCCAGTGAACCATACTGGTTTTAGTGATCCAAAGCGGACTCTGAGAAGTACTAGCTTCCAAACAGTCTGGCTCGCTTTAGCTCCCGGAACACTTAATGATTGGATAAGAGAGAACACAGACGCAGGTGAAAAAAGTCGGTTAAAAGCAGCCAACAGAAATTAATATCTCCTCGGAAAACACCGCTAAACAAAGCTAGCACATTTTAGTTACAGCTGTTTCCTGTTTATCGATGAACAACACTCAAGAACCAAAACATTATATTTCCAGTGCATATTCTAACATCATCCAGACCCAGTGCATCACATTCAAACGTTAACACGTGGTGTTGAGGCTTTGCAGAGAAGTTAGATCAATGGAAAAAGCTGAGGATAAACTGGAAGTTTCTCTAGTGCAATTATATAAGACTATTCTTGTTATATAATGTAGATGTACACACTTCATATATTTAGATGTTAAAACTAAATTCTGCTACTGCTACTACTACTACTACTACTACTACTACTACTACTACTAATACTATTACTACTACTGCTACTACTGCTACTACTACTACTACTACTACTACTACTACAACTACTGCTACTACTGCTACCACTACTGCTAGTACTACTACTACTGCTGCTACTGCTACTACTACTACTACTACTACTACTACTACTACTACTGCTACTGCTACAACTACTACTACTACTACTATTACTACTAATACTATTACTACTACTGCTACTACTACTACTGCTACTACTACTACTACTGCTACTACTACTAATACTACTACTACTACTACAACTACTGCTACTACTGCTACCACTACTGCTAGTGCTACTACTACTGCTGCTACTGCTACTACTACTACTACTACTACTACTGCTACTGCTACTACACTGCAGTAACCCTGGTGTAAGCAGCTGGATGCGGCTCCCTGATGCTGGTCAGAAGAAGCTGTGAGGTGGTTCCCCTCAAAGGCCACTGCTCACCACACAAAGGGCCCAGTGTACTCTGGGTAATCCCACACTTGTAGCCCTCATTTTTCTATGGTTCCTTTTGGCAAGTTTCACACTCATAGGCTTGAAGTCCTGGAACATACTATCTACACGTGTGTATGTGTGTGTGTGTGTGTGTGTGTGTGTGTGTGTCTGTGACTCCTTCAGAACTGTATTCCAGGTGTGAGACAGTTGTTGTGGCCCATAATTATGATTCACAGTCTGGTGTGAGCATTTCCAGGTCTCGATGGCCTCCCTGATCCAACAACGGTTGTACGCTCTTGTGTTCTCCTGCTTGCACTGGTCGGAAATGGCAGACTTATTGTTGTCCTGCTTGTTGCTTTATGGCCCATGTGCGATATCTTTCTCATGATCAATTCAATGATTATTTACATACAGTTCTCAAACCTTTTCTCTGGTGACCCACTTTTTCTAATTGGTCACCACTGGATTTGATGTGTGGTTTGACAGGAGTGTGTGTTCTCTATGTGACACGGACATATCGTGTCGAGTCGTGTCGAATCGTATCGAGTCGACGTTGTCTTGTTTTGTTTTTCTGTTTTCTGTCAATAGTTTTCCTTTTATTTTGCTGATTTTGTGCAACATTAGTCTCTTGTTGTATTTTCTCACAGTTTTTTAGACACCGAACTGTTACATAATGCTGAAATATGATATGTTGGTCAGATGAAGTAGGTTTTAAAGCACACAACACACACACACACGCACGCACACGCACACACGAACACACACACACACGCACGCACGCACACACGAACACACACACACGCACGCACACGCACACACGAACACACAGACACACACACGCACACACGAACACACGAACACATACACACACGAACATACATGCCAGATGACCAAGATGGCGCCTGTGTTCGGCCACGCCACTGCTCGACTCCTGTTATGCCGCTTATTTGTGACGATCGTTACATCGTATGCAGTTTTATCAGCCCAGACATTAGTCTGTTGTGTGTCTGCTGTGCGGGTTTATGACCGTGGCGCACTTTTCCACATCAAAGCGACGATGGAGTCGCTTTTCGACACTTGGGACAGGTACAAACAAGCCTTTCCGCCACCGCTTGTTTGTCCACCCAACTCACCTGACGTTTTGCTGCTGTCCCGAGGCCCGGGGAAAAGGAGGAAGCAGAGGAGACGAGGCACAAGGTCTGGTGTGCAAGTCAAGCGCAGACGAGCCTTGTGTTCGGAGCACACGAGCCTGGGCTTTGGGAGACGTGCTCGGTGCTTGCGCCTGGTCCCGCTCCTCCATGTTTGCGGCTGTTCACCGTCGCCGTCTTCGCCACCTGCCCGTGTCATTGCGGCTGCTTTCCCGCTGCCTGCACGGGCCATCGCGGCTGCTTTCCCGGAGCCTGCCCGTGTCATCGCGGCTGTTTTCCTGCTGCCTGCACGGGCCATTGGGGCCGCACCGGTCCTGGAGCCTGCGCGGGATGTGGCGGCTGTTTTCCTGGAGCCCGCGCGCCGCTGGAATTATGAGCGCTGGGGTCCACCGTCCGCTTCCTTGTTTTCGTCGGCTTACCGGCGAAACAGATGGGAATCACATGACCGTAACGTGTGCCTTCGACAGGTCCCGCTGCGCTCAGCTGAACCGATGGACGTGACGTCATCCATGGTCCGGCTCGGCTTGTTGATGCCCGTTCAATTGCCAACAAAGCGTTTTCCTTGAATGAACTTTTTACAAGACAAAACCTTGATTTCATGTGTCTTACGGAGACATGGCAGAGAGAGGGTGAGTTTATTCATCTAAATGAACTCTGCCCACCTGGCTGCTCCGTTTCAGCGATGCCTCGCCCTGGTCGACGTGGAGGAGGTCTGGCAGTTGTGTCCCAGGACCATCACGTGGAGGAGGTCTGGCAGTTGTGTCCCAGGACCGTTACATGTGTAAAGTCATCGACTCACACACTTTCACTTCCTTTGAATCACAGATGATTAAGGTTGGTTCTTCAAGTCCTTTTTACTGTGTTTTAGTCTACTGGCCCCCTGGTCCTGCTGCTGTCTTTTTAAAGGACTTTAGTGACTATTTATCTTCTATTATAAAGCTGGAAAATGTTTTAATTCTTGGGGATTTTAACATTTGGGTCGATGGCTCATCATGCCTTGCAAAGGATCTTTTAACCTTGACCGAAACATTTAACTTTGAGCAGCATGTTTCAGGTTCCACTCACCAAAAGGGACACACTTTAGACCTGGTGTTTTCACTTGGCCTGAGTGTTGTCACCTCTGTGTGGAGGATGTCCATATGAACGATCATAGCTGTGTTTTATTTGAATTGAACTTTTCTCCTGAGCCTGTGCCCTCAAACATCAGGTCTCAGAGGCGCATTATCACTGCAAATACAGCCGTCCAATTTTCTGCTGTATTTGATCCTCATTTGTTTATGAATTGTCTTTATGTGGACAGTTTAATTAATTCCTTTAACAGCCACTGTGTATCCATTTTAGATCAGGTGGCACCTGTAAAATCCACTGTGTCATCACAGAAAAAAGCTTGTCCTTGGATAAATGAAGATATCCTAAACCTAAAGAGACTATGTCGGAAAACTGAGCGTCTGTGGAAAACCTCCAGTCTTGAGGTCCATAGGTCACACCTCAGAGATCTTGTGTCATCTTACAATGAAATGATGGAAAGTTACAGATCTGATTACTTCCGCCAGCTAATAACATCCAACAAGAATAACCCCAAAGTGTTGTTTGACACTATAAATTCTATTGTTTGTCCTTCAGCTGCAGTGACTCCTGTTTCCTGCAAAGCTGACAGCAATGAATTCCTCAGGTTCTTTATCAATAAGATCAAGATGATCAAAGACCAGATCCCACTCCCATTGTCTGATAAACCTGTTTCTGTGGAGCCTGTTTCCCAAAACTGGTCTTCTTTTAAGCCTGTCACTCTAGAAGACATCTCAGCTCTGGTGACCAAGATGAAACCCTCCTCTTGTACATCAGATGCCCTTCCCTCCAGGCTCTTCCTCAAAGTGTTTGATGTTATTGGCCCCTGGGGGACCAAAATGGTAAATCTCTCTCTTTCTACTGGTGTGTTTCCTGGTCCATTTAAACATGCCATAGTTGAGCCTTTACTGAAAAAAACAAATTTGGACCCGACAGACCCCAAAAGTTTCAGACCCATATCAAAGCTCCCGTTCATGTCCAAGATCCTAGAGAAGGTGGTCTCTGAACAATTGTCAAATTTCCTTGATCAGTCAAACATTCACGACTCTTTTCAATCTGGTTTCCGCAAACATCATTCTACGGGAACCGCATTGTTGAAAGTGTCCAGTGACATTATGATGTCTGCTGATTCTGGGAAATGCACGGTTTTAGTTCTGTTGGATCTGTCTGCACGGTTGACCTTTGACACTGTCGACCATCATATCCTGTTGAACAGACTGAGGGACCTGATTGGACTATCGGGGTCAGTTCTTCATTGGTTTTCCTCATATTTATCCGGTCTGAGCTTTAGTGTTGCTGCAAACCAAATAATGTCCGACTCAGCTGATCTGTTGTGTGGAGTTCCTCAGGGCTCCGTCTTGGGTCCCGTCCTATTTCTGCTTTATATAATTCCCCTGGGAATGATCATTAAAGAGTTTAGTGATGTGTCCTATCACCTGTTCGCTGACGATATTCAGCTCTATTGCTCTTTTAAACCTTCTGAGATCCAGAAGCTGAACTCCTTGGTCAGTTGTTTAGTGCAAATAAAACAATGGCTGAGTCAAAACTCCTTGCAGCTAAATGCTGACAAAACAGAAACTCTGATTATTGCCCCTGATTATGTCATTCCAGGGATAAACCAGTACTTTGGTGTTTTAGGCCAGACTGCTAAACCAAGTCTTAGAAACTTGGGTGTTATCTTTGACAAAGACATGTCTTTAGAGCACCACTCCAAGCTGTTGACGAGGAACTGTTTCTTTCAGTTGAGGAAAATCTCTAAGCTCAGGAAAATGGTGTCTCAAAATGACCTGGAAGTTATAATTCATGCATTTGTGTCTTCACGTTTAGACTATTGTAACAGTTTGTTTTCCTGTCTTAACAAGAAGGAACTCTCTCGTCTGCAGCTGGTCCAGAAGTCTGCAGCGAGGATCTTAACCCGCACAAATAGAAGGGCCACATTTCACCCATTCTTAAAGCCCTTCACTGGAGCCGGTCTCCTACCAGATACAGTTTAAAATTCTTGTTTTAACTTTTAGAGCTTTAAATGGTCAGGTCCCATCGTACATCAGCGATCTGATTAAACCGTACGCTCCCTCTCGCTCACTAAGGTCCTTGGATCAGAAACTGTTGTTGGTTCCTCGCACCCGTTTTGGGACCAGAGGAGACAGATCCTTCCAGGCAGTTGCCCCCAAACTCTGGAACGATCTTCCATTCTCCCTACGGTCACTGGACTCAGTTACTGCTTTTAAGGGTCAGATTAAAACCTTTTTATTTAGTCAAGCCTTTTAAATGCACCTGTTTTACGGACTGATTTTACTGTATATTGTTGTATATGTATTGTTCACTGTAAGTTTTTTTGTGTTTTTATTGTTTTATTCTGTGTTTTGTGAAGCACTTTGTGACCTCTGTCTGTGAAAGGTGCTATAGAAATAAAATTTACTTACTTACTTACTTACTTACTTATGCACACACACACACACACACACATGGGCACACACACACACACACACACACACACACACACACATGGGCACACACACACACATGGGCACACACACACACATGGGCACACACACACACAAACACACACACATGGGCACACACACACACAAACACACACACACACACACAGTCAGAATGAGCTCAGCTGAGGCACATCTCTTTTGTATTTGTACAGATTTGTGTAACAGTGGCTCCTGCTAAAGCTCATGTTCAGTTCGTGTGAGCTGATGAGAGCGACAGGTGACTCCTGCCAACAGCTGTAAAAAGTTCAACCTACAGCCACATATATAATCTACAGAGAGTGTAGTAGTCGACATTGTCACACCCAACAGTAGCATACAGTGACTTTTATGGATGGGAAAGCCGACTCGGGGTGTCATCAATATTTAGTGGATAACTTTGGCATGCAAAAGTGGAACAAACTTATAAATGAATAAAACACTAGGATGCAACAGCAAGCTTTGAACCCAGCCTCCACATGAAAGGCAAAACCTGCTACGGAGCTAAACTTCCATTCCAGTGAATGATGCTGAATGGACTAAACTCACTTCACTGATCAATTCATCATCTGTCATGTTCACTGTTCTATTTAGTTAAAAGAATGTATTTCAAACGGAAATAATACTACAATATTCAATAGAAACGTGAACAAAGCCTCAGCTACAAAAAGATTGTTTTTAATTCTGTTTGTTAAAACTTGTCTCTACTGTTGCTTCTCTTCTCCTCTGCACATGCTCAGTTAGAGCTTCTCTTCTTCTCTGCACATGCTCAGTTAGAGCTTCTCCTCTGCACATGCTCAGTTAGAGCTTCTCTTCTTCTCTGCACATGCTCAGTTAGAGCTTCTCCTCTGCACATGCTCAGTTAGAGCTTCTCTTCTCCTCTGCACATGCTCAGTTAGAGCTTCTCTTCTCCTCTGCACATGCTCAGTTAGGGCTTCTTTTCTCCTCTGCACATGCTCAGTTAGAGCTTCTCTTCTCCTCTGCACATGCTCAGTTAGAGCTTCTCCTCTCCTCTGCACATGCTCAGTTAGAGCTTCTCTTCTCCTCTGCACATGCTCAGTTAGAGCTTCTCTTCTCCTCTGCACATGCTCAGTTAGAGCTTCTCTTCTCCTCTGCACATGCTCAGTTAGAGCTTCTCTTCTCCTCTGCACATGCTCAGTTAGAGCTTCTCTTCTCCTCTGCACATGCTCAGTTAGAGCTTCTCTTCTCCTCTGCACATGCTCAGTTAGAGCTTCTCTTCTCCTCTGCACATGCTCAGTTAGAGCTTCTCTTCTCCTCTGCACATGCTCAGTTAGAGCTTCTCTTCTCCTCTGCACATGCTCAGTTAGAGCTTCACTTCTCCTCTGCACATGCTCAGTTAGAGCTTCTCTTCTCTGCACAGGCTCAGTTAGAGCTTCTCTTCTCCTCTGCACATGCTCAGTTAGAGCTTCTCTACTCCTCTGCACATGCTCAGTTAGAGCTTCTCTTCTCCTCTGCACATGCTCAGCTAGAGCTTCTCTTCTCCTCTGCACATGCTCAGTTAGAGCTTCTCTTCTCCTCTGCACATGCTCAGCTAGAGCTTCTCTTCTCCTCTGCACATGCTCAGTTAGAGCTTCTCTTCTCCTCTGCACATGCTCAGTTAGAGCTTCTCTTCTCCTCTGCACATGCTCCGGCTTATTTTAATAATATATTTCGGACCAATTTAAATATATAGGCAGCGTAGAGCTGCCCATGGTGCTTAAATAAAATCGATCAGTATTACCTTTTTAATATATATATTTTTTCAGTTTCACTTTTTAACATGATGGTTTCACGTTATTCTGTGATAGTAAAAAAATAGAAAATGATAAGAAGAAAGAAAGATTGCCTAAGGAATGCATAGAGATGATCTTCTGCCATCTTGTCTGTCTGGGTCATGATTGTCCATGATCTGCTCACCAGGCTCATCATCTCACCACAACAAAAGTCTTAACAGAAGAAAAGAGCAGAAAGCCATCGCTGATCCAATCCTTCCGTCTACCAAGGATCAAAGTGGAACATTCAATGCAAAAGTTACATATGCTATATATACCACCTTTAAATTTATGATTACATCCTAACTGACTTAAGTGTACATTTCTGATGCTCCTGTAAGATTCTGATGGCACGAAACATCTTATTTTACATTTTATTGGTGAAATAAATTGCATAATTATCATGGAATAAACATTTGATATACTTTTTGGGGGATACTGGCTTCACCATTCATTTGTGAATAGATGGAACATTTGATGTAATTCCAATCAGCAAATAGAGTATTTTGTGTGTATAAAGGTCTGTGTGTGGTGAAACTAAACCCATAAAGGTCTGTGTGTGGTGAAACTAAACCCATAAAGGTCTGTGTGTGGTGAAACTAAACCCATAAAGGTCTGTGTGTGGTGAAACTAAACCCATAAAGGTCTGTGTGTGGTGAAACTAAACCCATAAAGGTCTGTGTGTGGTGAAACTAAACCCATAAAGGTCTGTGTGTGGTGAAACCTAAACCCATAAAGGTCTGTGTGTGGTGAAACTAAACCCATAAAGGTCTGTGTGTGGTGAAACTAAACCCATAAAGGTCTGTGTGTGGTGAAACTAAACCCATAAAGGTCTGTGTGTGGTGAAACTAAACCCATAAAGGTCTGTGTGTGGTGAAACCTAAACCCATAAAGGTCTGTGTGTGGTGAAACCTAAACCCATAAAGGTCTGTGTGTGGTGAAACTAAACCCATAAAGGTCTGTGTGTGGTGAAACTAAACCCATAAAGGTCTGTGTGTGGTGAAACTAAACCCATAAAGGTCTGTGTGTGGTGAAACTAAACCCATAAAGGTCTGTGTGTGGTGAAACTAAACCCATAAAGGTCTGTGTGTGGTGAAACCTAAACCCATAAAGGTCTGTGTGTGCTGAAACCTAAACCCATAAAGGTCTGTGTGTGGTGAAACTAAACCCATAAAGGTCTGTGTGTGGTGAAACCTAAACCCATAAAGGTCTGTGTGTGGTGAAACCTAAACCCTTAAAAGTCTGTGTGTGGTGAAACCTAAACCCATAAAGGTCTGTGTGTGGTGAAACCTAAACCCTGCCTCGCTCTGCATCACAACATCTGCTCAAAAAGTCTTGAAATGGTGGTGTGTGTATGCTGTCTATTTTGTTGCTCTATTTTAGCATCAATTTAACACATTTCTTTGATTATAGCTTGAAAATGTTCATAAAATAGCTAGTTATTCGACCATTTGAATCCAACTGCATCATCTTCAAAGTGAAAACATAGTTGTCGGCCAAACATTGCTCCTATTAAAATACCATAGAGTGTGATTAAAGCACACACACACACACACACAGACACACACACACACACAGACACACACATACACACACACAAACAAACACACACACATACACACACACACACAGACACACGCGCACACACAGACACACACACACACACACAGACACACACACACACACACACAGACACACGCACACACACAAACACACACACACACACAAACACACACAGACACACACACACACAGACACATACACACACACACACACACACACACACACACACATACACACACAGACACACACACACACACACAGACACATACACACACACACACACACACACACAGACACACACACACACATACACACACACACACACACACACACAGACACACACACACACACACACACACACACACACAGACACACACACATACACACACACATACACACACACAGACACACACACACATACACACACACATACACACACACAGACACACACACACAGACACACACACATACACACACACCTTGTGAAGAATGACATATCTCAGCTCTGCCTTGTTTCAGCCTCATAAAAGAATAACAGACTTTCTTTGCACGTGTCCTGTTCAAACACAAGAAGTCTGACCCGTCTGGAAAAGTGCCACAGTCGTTTTTTACTCTTCTGCAGTGACGATAGTCCAATCCTACAGCACCTTTGTGAATATAGCACAGCATCGTCAGCGTACGTCCAGCAGACGCGATCAGACGGACACATGTGGAGTCATAAAAGAACAGGCTGAACTGCAATGGGATGATGAGATTTCACATTATGAGTCAAACATAAGATGTATTCTATTTTCTGAAATATCTATGGGTTGGGTCTGATGGGCTTGTCCCACGCCCAAAACGTGCAGCATTGGAGGTAAAACGTTGCCAGTTTGTCCCAGTCTGGGCTTCTGCAGATCATTCTGCCTCTTCCTGCTAATTTGCAATTAAATGTTGTTTCTTTAAAAACTATTAAACAGTATGGCACATTTGTATTTCTGTGGAATCATGCTGAAGATGTGCCATGTTCAGAAAGTTACATGCAGTACAAGACAGATGTTTAGGTATCTGTACTTTATTAAGTGCATTTTACAGTGGATGTTTTTTACTTTACTACATTTGAGATCAGGTATCTGTATCTACTCCACTACATTGTTAACTGGACTGAGGGGTTTACTTTAGCACATTCATAGTTTGTGTCGACTTAGATCAAACTACAGACATACTAATGAAAACAGTTTAAAAAAAATTACAAAGCAATGAAATCGTTTTTCATGTGAGTGTTTTTTGCTCCTGTATCTGTCGGTCTATTTTTACTTAAGTAATAAAACCATTTAAAGAGCTCTGCTCCATCCAAGTGCAGTATAACAAAAGAGTTGTTATTGAAGTAATCATACCCTGACCTGAACTCCAGCAGCTCCTCTCATGACCAAGAATGTGGAAAGTGCTGACGTCTGGAGTTGAAATGAGCTTGAAAAAAGGTTCCAACCTGGAAACAGACTTCCACATGGACTGTTGTGAGCTGTGATGTACTCTTCCAACTACATTTCCTCTCCTCTCGCTCCAGTTGTAACTATCAAATCTGTGAGCAATTCCAGAGCCATAGTTCTGTATATTCAATTGTAACATTTTATGATGTTGAAATACCAGATGAGAGCAGGGATCTGTCTCTGTCTGTTTCCACTGGCCCTGGTCCCCTCCAGTGTCTTGCTTTGGAGCGTCTTGGACCGATTCTTTTAATAGTGAAGTGTGTCTCCATGTGTGGCATGAGCGGGGTTGTAATATAAATTATATAAATACATTTCAAATGAAACTAAATCAAAAACACAAAATAACCAACAACGCCCCCGGGCTTTAACCCAGAGAAGTAAACCAATGCCGCAGTTATTTTATTACTTGGTTTACGGATTTTTAAATGAAATATATTGAACAAGCGGGCGCGCTCCAACCCTAAACCCTATTTTTCATTTAGTGCTATTTTGCCTTGCCGGCAGTACTTTATAATATTTTTTTATAATAATTGATTTTATTTATATCGTATTGTCTAAGTGCGGCGGATCCGTAAAGCAAGTAATAAAATAACTGCGGCCTAAAGGACACACAGGTTGGTTTTTGATTACATAGAGGCAGATTCCAGCTCTATGAAAAAAATGTAATTGATTAAACAGTCTACTAATTTGAATAAATAGTTTCACATAACAAGCTCATATTCAGTTTGTATTCCGTTGATGTCGGCTCATTCATAGATACAAGTCTTTAAAAAGATCCATGGACCGGGACAAAAACAGGGCAGAGACGGGTCCATAATAGATAACAGAGGCCAAGGCAACGGCTCCAGCGCCCGCAGCAGCTCCAGAGTTCATTTACTTAATTACATCTGGAAAGAGATTTGGTTATAGCAAACCCAAACACTAGGCTGCTGACAAATGTCTCCCGCTCAGGACGTACCACGTTAACTGCACGGGACCACGCGTTGTGGGGCTATGACGGCGAGACCACCACAAGTTAGTTTGGGTCTGCAGCGATCACATCGGAGCGTTAACCAAAAGCGGCGCCAGGTGACAGGCCTCGGCACCGAACCACAGAAACTACGAGTAAAACTACATGATCAAATCTTATTAACAGAGGACGATAACTACCTGGAGAGCTGAGGTACGTGGAGCAACACCCAAGAACCCAGCAAGTGCGTAGGTCATTGAAGGAACGACAAACGGAAGCGATTTTTATTGGTGAACAGCCATAGCGATTAGCCAATAGGAACTGCCCCAAGTGGCATAGTCTGCCCGCAGACCATACTGCCACTGCCACACATGCTCAAGGCCTGGCTCTGTGTCCAGCAGGCTTTTAGATATGAAAACACCACGTCCAAATAATTTTGTCCGGGGGTACGGGGGCCGTCTAGGCGAAAAAACGAGTAGCTTTGGCATTCTCCGGACTAATAAAAAGTACTTTAAAAATGTGCGCTCGCGCCTTCGGTGATTGATATGGAAAGCCAATGTGATCACACTCCGCCACTTAGGAGCGGTGTATTTTCTGACGCTTTTACAAAATAAAGCGGCGCTTTTAACGTCGTGTGCCGTCTGACGTTACGCCGTATGAGCCGGTAAAATTCACTTAAGACAATGAAGACACTTTCAAATCATCCCGATCAACCACAAAGTGAACCAGTTGAAACATGTCTTAAGGTTTATTTGCAAAAACATACAAGTTGAGTTCAGATATGTCTTTTTAGAAATGACCATAATGAGAACAATTTCTAAAAAGGCATATCTATACAAAGCATTTAAAAAGTTTCTTAATTATTGACACAAATTAATCTAACAATTAACACGTGTTTAATAAGTAGCAAAGCGGTCAGTTGGTGATGGATTATTTTGAAGATTAAAAGACAGAATAATTTGACATTAGATGTTAAGCAACGTGGTATTGACCAGGACACAGTACTTTCATCCACATTTTAGACACATGTTCGTTTGTCTGAACTGACAACCTACATTAGCCTCACACCAACCGTTACTGCAACAACAAGAAAATTGGCCACTTACCTCCACTTACCTCCACGATGCACACGCAATTACTGAGCTTGACGCCTTACAACAGTAATTTTAGTGCGGCTAATCGCTGTCCACATGAGGCCTCACGTCTTGCAGTCATGGCAACATAACTCCAGCGTGTGACGTCAGAGGTCGGAATTCAGGAGAGAAGGAAATAACAGTGAAAAGGGACTATTTTAATGCTCCTAAAGTAATCTGAAGTAATCTAGATTAGAAGTCCGCCCTGCTCTTCTCCCTGTACACAAACTGCTGCACATCCAGCCACGACTCTGTAAAACTGATCAAGTTTGCGGACGACACCACCCTCATCACCATGACGACACCACCCTCATCGGGCTCATCTGGGACGGGGATGAGTCTGTCTACAGGAGGGAGATGGACCGGCTGGTGTCCTGGTGCAGCGGTAACAACCTGAAGCTCAACGCCCAGAAGACAGTGGAGATCGTGGACTTCAGGAAAGTCACAGCCCCCCAGCCCCCCCTCACCATCACAGACTCCCCCATCACCACCGTAGATTCCTTCTGCTTCCTCTGCATCACCATCACCAGGACCTCAAGTAGGAGCCACCATCAGCTCCCTCATCAAGAAGGCCCAGCAGAGGATGTACTTCCTGCAGCAGCTGAGGAAAGCCAAGCTGCCAGTGCAGAAGATGGTGCAGTTCTACACGGCCATCATTGAGTCCATCATCACCTCCTCCATCATTGTGTGGTGCGCTGGAGCCACAGCCAGGGACAAACAGAGACTATAGCACATTGTGTGCTCTGCTGAGAAGGTGATCAGCTGCAGACTTGAGTCTCTGCAGGACCTGTACGTCTCCAGGGCTCTGGGACGTGCAGGTCAGATCACAGCTGACTCTTCTCACCCTGGACACGGACTATTTGAGCCCCTCCCCTCAGGCAGGAGGCCACTCCCCTCAGGCAGGAGGCTACAGTCCATCCAGACCAGATCCTCCCGCCACAACAATTTAATCAATCACTCACTGCACCGGTCATTTTCTGCACTACATCTGTAAATTCATCTGTACATTTTGTGTACATAGGTCTATTTTTTATCTTTGAGTAAATTTTAATTGTTTTTCTTTAAAACATGCCTTATTTGATATATTTTGTTTTATTATTGCTCATTGTTATATGTTGCACCGAATCACCAAAGCAAGTTCTTAGCCAGTGAATTTTGTTCACTGACAATGGCAAGAAAACTTCTGATTCTGAATTTGATTCTGACAATTCGAATGTTATTGAACAAACCTCCCAATGACTTTTTTCAAAAATAAAAACTTAAAATACACTATTCTAAACCATGTTATTGTTATAAAGAACTGAAAATGGTCATTTGTTAAATTAGAAGCATAAGGTCATATTTACTAAAATCAAAAGCTATTTCAATCAAAACATCCCAACAGGTCAAGTTACATTTTAAAGGGCCCATATCATACAAAATCGACTTTTCAGAGTTTTTAACCTTCTTACAGTGCTATTGGTGCCTCATATGAGCCCAAAGTGATTTTTTGATTGATTCCTGCATTATTTACCAAGAGAACAGTCTCTATCCTTCCCCTCTGACTCACTAGGACAAGTCAGCCTGGTGAGTGCCGCAGCACACTTCCCTGTTTAAGCCCATCCTCCAGGAAGCACTCCGTACATGTAACACGCCCAAGTTTAGATCGGGGAAGGATGGGGGAGGATTGGAGAGGATGGAGGAGGATGAGTTTCTCTTCTCTTATGTCCAGAGCAGCCAGTGATGCAGAGGTGTTCCTTGCTGCATGAAGATGATTTTGTTACAGAAAGCATGGATCTTCTTTTTGAACCGTTGAAGAAAGTGGTCAGTCAGAATCTCCACATACTTTATAGAGGTCATGTTCACACCTTCAGGGGCCCTAAAGGGCCCGACCAGCTCTCTCCCCATGATTGCGGCTCAAAACATGACTCCGCCTCCTCCTTGCTGATGTCACAGCCTTGTTGGGACATGGTGGCCGTCCACCAACCACTCCATCCATCTGGACCATCCAGCGTTGCACGGCACTCATCATTGAACAAGAATTAAAAGAGTCTTCATGTATTTCTGGGCCCCTGGAGTTAAAGGTGGAATAGAAGGTTTGTGCAGAACTGCAGCCTCTGGGGGATCTACACCTTGATGTTCTCTGGACTCCAGAGGCTCCAGCATCTTCAAATACCTGTCTTCTGCTTTGTAATGGCATTTTAGCAGCTGCTCTCTTAATCTGATGTATTTGTCTGGCAGAAACCCTCCTCATTGAGCCTTCATCTGCACAAATCTGTGTTTGCTCTGAATCAGCTAAAAATCTCCTAATAGTACAATGATCACGCTGAGGTTTTCGTGAAATATCAAAGGTTTTCATACCTTGTACAAGGCATTGAACTATTTCACTCTTTTCATCACTAGAGATCCTTTTTCTTTCCCATGCTGCTTGGAAATGGCGCTCTGCTTAATAATGTGGAACATCCTTCTTAAGTAGTTTTTCCATTAATTTGACCTGGCAAACTAATTGCCACAGGAGTCTGAGATGGATTTCACTGACTCAAAGAGCCCTGACACACAATCCCATCCAAGAGTTTTACTAGAAACCAAAAAAAATTACCTTTATGACACTAAAACTGAATTTGCATAATAATTTGGAACACGGTGTGTTCTGTTATTAATAATACGTGTAGAAGATTGTATCAAAAAGAAAAATATCTATATACCTATATTTCAGCACTGCTTGTTTTCACTGTTGAGCTGGAAGTTCACGTGTGGTGGAAAAGTCGGCCCTCAGCTCGTACCCCCCAGACTGACGTGAATGGGCCTGTTCTTGGCTCAATGCAGTCTTTATACTTGAAGGATATGCATGAATGTAAATTGTGAGATGCCCTTTGACCTCTGTGAAATTACCCAAATTGTGTCCGGAGAAGGATGTGTGCAGTGGAATCTTTAAACGTTTAGAGAGAAACATGAACAAGCAAAGCATGACTTGACTTACATGAAAAGTACACCAGACTTCGACAGGACAGAGCAGCGTGAGAGGGGAATGAGACTGGGGAATGCAACAAATGCAGCAAATTATTGAGAGCTGGATTCAAACTCACGATGTTGGGGCCTTTACTTTACAATCTTTGATCTGGATTAGTTGTATATTTAATTCTAAACCTGAATTATTAAAGTTTTAACTCCAGGGATTTGGAGGACAATAGAGGATTACTCGAACCTGGCTCACTCCAGAATGATCTGTGTCTCTGAATTGAGTCCGTCACATCAATCAATCTGGGAAGTCTCTCACCGAAAGCCGACGGGACGTTAAAAAAATACTCCACGCTGGTGTCACAGCGGAAAAAGCAGAAACATCTAAACTGTGTTAAATCCAGTGTTCATAAAAGCACAGTCCTCTTTCTTATCCACAAATGTACAAAGCACCATTGTGTGCGCGGTTTTGAAAAACGTAATAGTCGGTATTTCTCCTAAGTACGGCCGTCAGCTCCGCCATGTTTGTTTTGGGATGGTTTGATTCACCCAAACCACAACGCTGCTCTGTGATTAGTAATATGTTTACAAGATTTGCGTTCCTCACATTTAATTCATGGTTTATTATTGTCTTTCGTGTGTTAAAAGAGGAAAGAATTCATGTGTTGCTTCTTTTTTTAATTCATTTTACTCTTGAAAAAGAAAGATGAGGGGGGAAAGCAAGTTTTCACAACTGAACTGAAAAGATTATCTCCCGGACCGATTTTCACTCAATACTTCTTTTTCCTTTTTTAAATGTACATTCCTGCTTCACGAGTGTCCACCAAACACACCTGACGTGACACACGTCTCCTGTAGCGGCCCTGACCTCTGCAACAACACCAGATGAGCTGCTGATGTTCTTGTGACACATGTCTGACCCGTGTGTCCCTCTGGAGGTCAGGCATGCTCTGCTTTGGCCATGTGCCCGTTTCAGATGTCCTCCTCTGGGACGCAGGCCTGAGGGAGGGGTTGGCCTCCTGAACTGCTCACGCTCCTGTCTGACCCTCTGTTTTCACTACAAACCTGTCATTTTGTCTTTCAATAATCCAATTTTATTTTATCTCGACTCACGAAGACAAACACACAATAGGTGTTTTGGCCCTCGATTAAACGGGTAAAACCATAATTATTAAATCTCGCAATTTTTTCAGTCTTAACTGGCCCAGCGTGATGTGAGTTAACGCTGTTCATTTGAACATGCTTAAAAAACAATGCTACATTTGTATAATTCATCATTTTATGCAGTACATGAAGGCAAAGTACTGGAAGTTGGGAACGCTTTCTTTTGGTAAAATGTTAAGTAAAGTTAATATACTTTCATACACTGAAAGAGCCACGTCTTCAAATGAGACAGAGATGGACGGCTGATTGTAAACCCCAATTTGAGTGCCTTTTGTGTTGATGCAGTCTTTTGTGCTTGTTGTTTGGTCTCTGGTTTATCAGACCAGCCTCGCAGTCAAAACGTGATTTTAAAAACCTTGTGCAGATGAATTTGTCTGAAACTTTTTCTACTGTACTGGGAAAACAATTGCCACGCCCAAAAGCATTAAGCTGCAGTAAAACATCCATACTTGTTAAATATTCCATGCTGTTCTTAAGTGATTAGTTGTGTAATTGTGTAGGTTGAAGCCAGGGGCCGACAGACTGGGTGTCAGGCTAAGATATAGTCCTTCCTGGGCCCTTGGACATTTTCAAACCACGTGATAGAAAATAAAGTGCTGAACTCTAAATATTTCACATGAACAGCACACTTCCATCCTGCAGGGCTCCAGTGATTCAAATATTGGCAGTCAGCGATAAATAAAAGTACAAATCCCACTAACTCCAGGCTGGCTGCGAGCTCTTATCGCGGCACTATAGTTGATCTACGTCTCTGGGCCTAATGCACTCTTTCATTTTCTCCTGCACATTACGTTGTCTCGGAGCCGCGTTGACATTTATTAGACCGGTTTGACCCACACACAACCCACTGCTGTGATGTCAAGAGCTGGACGCCAGAACAGCTGCGTCATGGAACAGGAATGAGCGGCAGGAAGAGTTAAAGGAACGGGGGAGTCGTTATGCAAATGAAACTTTTTGTGGCCTTTTATTGCGCCATAAAGTTCTTCCTCAACAAATACCTGGAGTTGTGTTGTGTAATCTCTTAATCTCTTCTGATGTCTCTCTGTAAACGGTAAAATGCTTAATTTCAAGTTTCTCTGCCCTTTTTACATATCCCTACTTTTACAATCCCGGTGGTTTTGTGGCAGTAAAAGAAATCACATTTAACTTTGGAGTTTACGGCTTTTGGAGATTTAAGGCAAGACGGAGGTGAACAAGAAAACATTTTACATTTAGATACAGCAATTTTAAACTTCGTTTGTTGTTTACTTGTATAAAGGTATGGAAAAAATGCACTACAAATGTAATGTTTTCGTATTTAAATATAGCATTTTATGTGTAAAAATGGCTAAAATGTTTGGGACATAAAAATCTGAAAAATTGACAGAATCAGGTTCAAATGTCATGGTTCATTTTGTCGACATATTAGAAACAAATCATTTTACAGAGGGATTTGGGATTTTCTATTTTGAATTTGAGTAAACTAGATCTTACTGAAAATTGGTGCAACAATTAAAATGTTTTGCAGTTAAAACTTGAATAAATCAGGTTTAGAATTAGATGCATTTGGAGAAAACGGCCTGTGAAGTTACAGTGTCTAGAGAAAGTGGGTTCATTGAAATAATAAAATTTAGGAGCAGATTGCACAGATTTGTGGTTTCTACATGAAAGCTCAAGTGTTTCGAGCTCAAACAGACCAAAAAATGACTTGTGCCTGTGTCGCCTTGAAAAGAGATTAAGATAGAAACACACAACAGTTTGGATGAAAATAAAATCCAGACTTTTTTACTGAAAAAATAAATGGATTTATTTACAGAGGTATTTGAACCACATATTTTGTATATATATATTTAAAAAATATATATATATATATATATTATATATATATTCTTTACCACATAGTGTACATTTTGTGAAGATTAAATGAAATTTTTGAGGCTAGAAAATACATCTTTTTATAATATAATATAATTTAATGCAAATGAGCTGACATTTTTTTTGTAATTAAAACCTAAATCCATCAGCATTAAATCTGACATCAGTTCATCTTTGAAAATGTGTTTTGGTTTACTTCATTTAGCCTCGTTTTCGGAACTTTCCAGATTGTGACTTGAGTCTATTGTGCGTTTTCCAAAATGATGTAACCTGAACTCCAGCTCCGTCCGTCAGCGCGAGCCTGACTGGACCGGGTCAGAGACGCTCGGAGTGTCTTAACATATGGACACCAGGAGTCATGACGGGGACGTGTGGACAGAAGCTCATGTGTTCTTTCTGCTTTGTCTGTGTAATTACAGGTTATTAGTGGGTGCTCCATATGAAATGAATGGCCCGTACCAGACCGGAGACGTGTACAAATGTTCTCTGCATAAAAGGATCAATGGGAACGGATGCACAAAGCTCAACCTGGGTAAGGCCCAACACCGAGGCCCTGTTCACCAGCTCATCTTCTCTTCTTCTCTTTCTCTGAGCCTCACAAAAACTCACTTTACAATTTCACAGATGTGGGACGTCAAAGGTAGAGGTCAAGAGGTCTTTTGTGTTGTTTTTAAGTCCATAAATCATCACCAGACTTGTTTCGAGCATTTCTGCCTCAAATCTCATTCATTCATTATTTATTTGGTTTCAGAGACACTGCACACACTAATGAACATTTCTGTAAAGGTGCCAGAGTTAGCTGTGGTCCCTGGATGGTCAACCTAAAAACACATTAAGAGTCATACAAAACAGTGCAGTCAAACAAATAGTGAACTTAATAGGGAGTGGACATCATTTACAGTAGATGCATCACACCCTTACAATCATAGGATTCTATAGAGTTATTCATACAATATATATTTTTGAACACTTTATCAAGATTTTGGAGATTTTGGAACATTATTTGTTGAAGTTATATGAGCAAAACTCTATATTCTCTGTTCCATTGTGCCAAATGAGTGGTCAGAACATTAAACCCAAATATCTCAGAACTACCCAGAATGAACCCTCTAATTCTAAGAGGTTGAAAGGTCAATATTCATATTTCACACCTTTATACATTCACATCCGTCACGTTTGTCCTGTTTAAAGTTCTGTTTGAATCCAGTGTAGTTCAGCTGTAGACTTGCTTTGGCCCTGTTCTAATCCAGGTCCTATTCTGGCTTTATTTCCATGTTTTTCCCCAATTATGCAGATGTTAGTTTTTGCCCAGCCGATCTTCTTTCCAGATGCTTTTTCCTGTTTGCTCTCTGTTCTCTGGTGATCATGTGTGTTTTAAGTGTCATGTCAGCAGAATGTCTTTGCCCTAAGGAAGGATATCTCTGACCAACGTCTCCGAGCGCAAAGACAAGATGAGGCTGGGCATGACTCTGGCGTCCAACCCCAAAGACAACAGCTTTGTGGTGAGAAAACTGCACTGGCATCACAGCACCAAGAGTTTCCCACCGTTTAGAAGGGATTACATGGATTTTCCTAACATTAAGTACTCATCAGGCCCTTCTGCCACCATTTTATGGCTTTTACACTTTATTTTTTGCTGTCATTTTGTCGTCTCTAATGCAAGGATAATTATATACTGAATGCTCCAGGTGTTTATGAATACATTATTTCTGTAAATGATATGGTGCAAAACTCCTTCTGTCGTTGTCACACTCAGACGTTTGTCACTTTTTCAGTTCCACCATTTTCTTATTTTACTTTTTACAGATGGACATTATCCTCACTTTAAATTGTTTTTAGCATTTAACATTTGATCCACTTTTTTGATACTTTTAGGACCTAAAATGGCTTGAAAGTGTGAAGAGTGTGGGGGTAAAAATGTGCAGCAGTTACACAAACGTTATACATCTGATCACACATGGACAATATTTTAACTTAAATCAATCACAAATGAAAGAAATATTAAATTAAATTACTTTTATCCCTTAGCTCATGTAACTTGCTATTTAAATATATTGCTAATCTTATTAATGGCAAAGTTGTGTGCGTCTGGAGAAAGTCATTCAAATCTATTCTAAGCCTCGATTCCCTGGGCCTGAAAACGACTTTGCTGTTGAGATTGGCAGCTCTTTAGGCGCGTTTCGATTGATCCAGGATCAGGCGGTCTGTGGTGTTTCCACTGGGCAAAAGTGAATTGTACCGGCCCATTTGCAGGGTCCGAGGGGGCCGCGAGAGGTATCAGCTCCCAGAGGCGCTGGCCCGCTTAAGGCTCATGGAGTTTAATGTGAACTGACTGAACAAGAGAGAACAAAAGAGAACACAGGCTCAGGTGAGAATGGAACGGCAAAAAACAGATTTAAATACAAAAGAATCCTTCCTTTCCAAATGCTGACTTCATCTGGGAACAAACGTACCAAATAACTTTATTTGTTGAGCCGACAAACTTGGCAAATGAAAGCCCAAGATATTATATTTCCAGTACATAATGCGTCTAACATTATCCAAACCAAACGTATTACATAAAGAGCAGCAAAACGTTTTATGAATGGAAATGCTGGAAAATGGCAAATACATATTGGGGTGTTACAATTATTCATTTGTACTATTACACTAAAAGGCTTAAATAAGCTTCTAAAATCTCTCTATTGTTTTAACCTTGTCCTCTCTTGTCCTCTCTGAACGCGCTGTCCTCTGCAGGCCTGTGGTCCTCTCTGGTCCTACGAGTGTGGCAGCTCTTATTACAGCACTGGGATCTGCTCCAGAGTCAACGTAGGCTTCAAGTTCTCCAGGACCATAGCACCTGCATTTCAGAGTAAGTCACCCAAAGTTGGCTCTAAAGTACCGGATTTTACATGAAGATAAGTTTGTTATCTTACAGTTCGGGAGCAGGACCACGCCCCTTCCCACGCTCCCTCCCGCGGCTACACTACTTAGTCATCCAGACCACATACACCTGTGTTCGTGATTTTCGTGCCCCTCCCTCCCACCCTCTTTCAAACCGTTCCAATTATTCTAATTTATCTCCTAGATGGGGGCATCGAGGCCCGGGAGCCTTCAGCCCTCAAAACGGCATCAACTTCGTACATTCGTGTTGTTCATGTTTCTCCCCTGCCAATAAACACCGTGCATCGTATCTGGGGCTGTGGTCCTGGCTAGTGAACGGCTTAAAAACATGACAATCAGGACTAGTCAATTTTAGACTTTTTACCAAACGCATTCTGAACATTGTACTTATTCATTGCAATGAGTTTATTAGTACCTTTCACCACTAAAGCTGTGGAAAGCTTTAAACAAAACATTAGCATGCTAACGGTGCACTTCCTGCTTAGTGGAGGATACAATTCTGAGTGATGCTGATCCGAGGATATGCAGTAAATGGCATATGTGTTGTGCCTTAACCACTCCACCACCGGGCAGCGCCTGACTGCCTTTTTGAATGTTTTGTAAATGTTCTGCTTTGTCTTTTATGTTAAAGAGATTCTGATTCAACCTGTTCTTCAGTCTGTAACTAAGAGTCGCAGTCATTAGTTCACATCTGCTTTGTCCATCCTCGGACACAAACCTCTGATGAACGCTCTGCTCATAATTGTTTTACAGGATGTGAGACCTTCATGGACATCGTGATCGTTCTGGATGGCTCCAACTCCATCTACCCTTGGTACGAAGTGCAAGCTTTTCTCATCAACATTCTACAGAAGTTCTATATTGGACCAGGTCAGATTCAGGTGTGTAGAAGAAGCAGCTTCACGTGGGCTGTGCTGGTTAGAGGGTTGTTCTGTAATGGTTATTTATGACTTTAACAACTGTACAATTCTGTGATAATCATTTAATTGTTTTTATTTGTGATGCGTATGGAGTTCCAAATGTATAGACACTGTAGATAATTAACCACACATAAACATTTAAATAGAATTTTTTTTTAAATCATCAGAAATCTACACTTAAAGTTACTTAGCCTTTAGCTCACATGCTAATTATTGTCAAAAAAAAAAAAAAAGAAAAGGTTTACACACTCAACAATTACTTTGAAAAGGCTTAAGACCTAAATATGGTGGATGGGTTGGTACAAACAATGCTAATGCTAACGGCTAATGCTAACAGCCATAGGCTAGCTCTGGAGTTCTCCAGATCTTCCAGAAATTGCTAAGTTGCTTAGTGATTGATAGCATTAGCAGTGAACACTGTCTATGATTATCCTTAATAAACTATTATGAATTATGAATTAAGTATTTCGTCATTGCATAATTATTGCTCAAAACTGTGGTTATTATACAGTGTTACCGTGTTTTGTCTGTCTGTGCTCCTGGACCAGGTCGGGGTGGTGCAGTACGGTGAGAAGGTGGTCCATGAGTTCCAGCTGAGTGACTACAAATCAGTGGAAGAAGTTGTGAAGCGAGCGCGAAGTATCAACCAGAGAGGAGGAGAGGAGACCAACACGGCGCTGGGCATCAATGTGGCACGGTGAGGCCTCGGGACAGGCGGGACGGGGGCATCAACGTGGCACGGTGAGGCCTCGGGACAGGCGGGACGGGGGCATCAACGTGGCACGGTGAGGCCTCGGGACAGGCGGGACGGGGGCATCAACGTGGCACGGTGAGGCCTCGGGACAGGCGGGACGGGGGCATCGACATGGCACGTGAGGCCTCGGGACGGGGGCATCAACGTGGCACGTGAGGCCTCGGGACGGGGGCATCAATGTGGCACGGTGAGGCCTCAGGACGGGGGCATCGCAGGTTGCACGGTGAGGCCTCGGGACGGGGGCATCAACGTGGCATGGTGAGGCCTCGGGACTGGGGCATCAACATGGCACGGTGAAGCCATGGGACAGGGGCATCACACTGATGTGCTGCCAAGGGGGTACAGAGCGGCGGGACATAACACAGACTCATATTAATATTTTAATTCAAAGTTACAAGAGCTTCAAAGTTTGTATTTACTACAAAGATTAAATAACAGTTCCTCATGTCTGAGTGAATGGTTGTCTGTAATGTATATGTCTACGTGTTGGCCCTGCGACGAGTTGGCCACTGTCCAGGGTGTACCCCGCCTAAGGCCCGAAGTCACGGGGATAGGCTCCATTCACCCGCGACCCCGAAAAGGAACAAGTGGTAGAAAATGGATGAATGGATGTCTGAAAATCAAATGTTCAATGTAAAAGTGTGCAATGTTTTATGCTAATGCTAATGCTAATGCTAGACACACCTGACCCTTTCTCAGCCCCGTTTGCACCTAATGGGTTCTTTGACCTGCTATAGACTGGGACAAAAGTCTGGTTTTGTGGCAAAGACAAATGGAGTTTGGTTGTTTCGCGCCCTCCGAGTTCTCTGTGCACGTAAACGTAGTGATTGTTCTCCCCTTTGAAAGAGCGTTGTGGTTGCTACAGTTCAGAAGCTTTCAAACATGGCGGACGGCGCGGAGCCAAGAAGGTGATGATCGTGATCACTGACGGAGAGTCCCACGACAGCCCTGACCTGCAGCAGGCCATCGAGGACAGTGAGCGGGAGGGCATCACACGCTACGCCATCGCTGTGAGTCAAATGCTTTTTCGCTCTCCTAAACATGGACTCATCCTCGTGACACTGTCCTCAGCAGTGTCACGAGGAGAGATCGATAATGAACGGCACGACCCTCAAGTTTTGCTTTTAGAGTTCATCTTTGTCATTAAATGAAGCCGTCAATAACAACACTAAAGCTAACGAAAGCTAATCGGATTAAGCATTAGCGACCCTTACTTGAGTGTTCTTTATTTCTTATAAATTCAACCCCAAATCTGCAATATCCGGACAGCTGATTTGACTATAAAACCCTCTACACATAAAGTTTATTGTGTCTGGGCAGCACTTTGGAAACAGTTCTGCTTTTAAACGTTTTTTAAATGTGCTATATAAATGCAGTGGATTTGGATTTATACTGACAATTAAAACAATGCGATCTTGATAAAATAGTGAACATTTGTCATGCTCTGACAAATATGACGGTGTTGTACGTGACTGAGGCTAATTCACTCATGTCAATGTAATAAAAACCCAAATCATTGGGTTAAACTTTTATATTTCCACATTCAACATTTATCAGGAGTCACTTATGCAAACAGTGTTTCTCTTCAACCTATTTTTTCCTGTCAAATCAATAGAGAAACTGCCAATAAACAACCTTAATGCAGTTTTGGGAGGATGGATAAATCATTCTTTAAAACCCCCAGAATCAATGCAGAAATACATTTGTAGCTTAATTAATGAGGCTGCAGCTCATTTAGTGGCACTAATGAGCTTTACAAACCCGATGACCTTGATCATCTGTACATTCTTCTGCGTAAAAGTGAGCCGCAATCTCTGGAATGCCAACACAGTTTGTCAATCACCCCTGATGCGCTTCATTTCCATGTGAACTTTCCGCCACCATCTCTGCAGTGTGGAGTTTGATGTTGCATGCTGGGATTGCGTGACGACATCTTCAGGAGCTCTAAACCAAATGCCTCCAAACGATCACAATCATGAACGAGGTGATGGAGGAGATCTTTGGAGAGCTCTGAGTGTGAAGCCAGAACCATGGAAGGGCTCTCACTGTGTCAGACAATCTGGTGATTACATTTCTAACCTTGGCATGCTCCTGTCTGTCCCCCGCCGGCAGGTGCTGGGCTACTACAACCGCAGAGGTATAAACCCAGAGGCCTTCCTGAACGAGATCAAGTACATCGCCAGTGACCCGGACGACAAGCACTTCTTCAACGTGACCGACGAGTCTGCGCTCAAAGACATTGTGGACGCCCTGGGGGAGCGCATCTTCAGTCTGGAGGGTTTGGCAAGATAATTGTTACTAGCTTTTGAAGAACAGAGAACTTTCCTGCATGGTCTGTTTGTCCTGCTGAGGTCCGTGCTGTTGCTCAGTCCATTATCGCATTGTTTAGCCATGTTAACATTTGTAAAGCCCCAGTGACATTCAATGTATGCACCATCTCAACATCACCATCTCAACATCACCATCTCAACATCACCATCTCAACATCACCATCTCAACATCACCATCTCAACATCACCATCTCAACATCACGACCTCAACATCACCATCTCAACATCACCATCTCAACATCACCATCTCAACATCACCATCACAACATCACCATCACAACATCACCATCTCATCATCACCATCTCAACATCACGACCTCAACATCACCATCTCAACATCACCATCTCAACATCACCATCACAACATCACCATCTCAACATCACCATCTCAACATCACCATCACAACATCACCATCTCAACATCACCATCTCAACATCACCATCACAACATCACCATCACAACATCACCATCTCAACATCACCATCACATCACCATCACAACATCACCATCACATCACCATCACAACATCACCATCACAACATCACTATCTCATCATCACCATCTCAACATCACGACCTCAACATCACCATCTCAACATCACCATCTCAACATCACGACCTCAACATCACCATCTCAACATCACCATCTCAACATCACCATCTCAACATCACCATCTCAACATCACGACCTCAACATCACCATCTCAGCATCACCATCTCAACATCACCATCTCAACATCACCATCACAACATCACCATCTCAACATCACCATCTCAACATCACCATCACAACATCACCATCTCAACATCACCATCACAACATCACCATCTCATCATCACCATCTCAATATCACGACCTCAACATCACCATCTCAACATCACCATCTCAATATCACCATCTCAACATCACCATCTCAACATCACCATCTCAAAATCACCATCTCATTATCACCATCACAACATCACCATCTCAACATCACCATCACAACATCACTATCACAACATCACCATCACAACATCACCATCTCATCATCACCATCTCAACATCACGACCTCAACATCACCATCTCAACATCACCATCTCAATATCACCATCTCAACATCACCATCTCAACATCACCATCTCAAAATCACCATCTCATTATCACCATCACATCACCATCTCAACATCACCATCTCAACATCACCATCACAACATCACTATCACAACATCACCATCTCAACATCACCATCTCCACATCACTATCTCAACATTACTATCTCAACATCACCATCTCAACATCATCATCACAACATCACCATCTCAACATCACTATCTCAACATCACCATCTCAACATCATCACCATCACAACATCACCATCTCAACATCACCATCTCAAAATCACCATCTCATTATCACCATCTCAACATCACCATCTCAACATCACCATCTCAACATCACCATCTCAACATCACTTTCTCAACATCACCATCTCAACATCATCACCATCACAACATCACCATCACAACATCACCATCACAACATCACCATCTCAACATCACCATAACAACATCACCATCTCAACATCACTATCTCAACATCACCATCTCAACATCATCACCATCACAACATCACCATCACAACATCACCATCTCAACATCACCATCACAACATCACCATCTCAACATCACCATCACAACATCACCATCTCAACATCACCATCACAACATCACCATCTCAACATCACTATCTCAACATCACCATCTCAACATCATCACCATCACAACATCACCATCACAACATCACCATCTCAACATCACCATCACAACATCACCATCACAACATCACTATCACAACATCACCATCTCAACATCACCATCTCAACTTCACCATCTCAACATCACCATCTCATTATCACCATCTCAACATCACTATCACAACATCACCATCACAACATCACCATCTCAACATCACCATCTCAACATCACCATCTCAACATCACCATCTCAACATCACCAAGACAGTAAATCATGTGTTTTTACAGACTTTATTGTGGAAATGGTCGACTGATAAACACATTTAAAAACAACAAGAACCTTTTCATTCATTTTAGGTTTGTTTTTAGCATTAGCGTTACCTGTGATGTAGCATGAGACATCAGGACGACATTCTAATCAAGTTCTCTCTTTTAATCCTTTCACTCTGACTCAACTCCTCGAGCCAAAGTTTGCGCCAAAAGCAGCAAAACTTTCCCAAACAGGATTTGTGCTGCTTGGTGCTTGGAATGGTTGTACTTCTGGGGGTAATGTCTTTACTGCTGTTTATTTTGTGTTTTTTACTTTTTATTTGCAGAAAAAAATATATTATTGAACTGGCGAAGGTTCAGTGGAATATATTTATATTCTTCTAGTTCAAATTTGCACGTAAAATAGATGTAGAGACATTTTAAATGATATCCTGAGCTTCAACGACTATAAACAATCCAAATCACAAACCTGAGCTTTTGCACGGGACTAGTTTGACCTTTGACCTGACCTTACCTGAGTTCAGAGGAATGTTTGCAGACTTTTTCACAGACATGGCAAATTCACACGGAACGAGAAACACAAACGACGTTCCCTATTATGACTTATTTATCACTCTTTTTATTAAACTCTTATTGTTTATAAGAGTTCTTCTGTTAGGAGTGTATTTAAACTTCCTATAATATGTTATCTGTCCTTTTCCTCTGGATCTACCTGCGTTGCAACAATGACATTTCCCCATGTGTGGACAATAAAGGCTTATCTTATCTTATCTTACCCGAGGTCCCACGGTAAAACTAATCCCATCCAAATAGAGATGAAGACTGTATTTTTTACTTTAAACACATTCTAATCTTGTGGCAGACGCACTGGCGACGTCCTGGACTCATGTAAATCAGCCTTTAGAGCGTTCGTCCGCAAAGTTCCGTTCCATTGCTACTTTCAGGTGACGTCACAACAGGACTTGACTAGACATCAGACTCATGAACCATAACTACAGATATAGAACAGTGATTTAGCGGTTGCTGGGCTTGTGCATTATGCAAAATGAACAGTTAGCAATGGAAATATCTCACTGACCGTGGTATTTAAATGATTGATTTCGATCCTAGTCCTCCCAGTAGCCGAACTAATCTGCTATATGTCCCCTTCATACATAATGTGTGTAGTTCTAACCTAGAGGGAGGCAAACAGGTGAGACACAGCTGATTCTCTTGGATACCTTCACATCTAAGTCATGATCGTGTGTGCTGCCAGTGCCTTTTAACGAGCTCTCAACGCTCTAAATTAGTTCTGCACACGAAAAGGCCCAATACTTACAATATGTGATACTTTTAACCAACATAAATTCACTTAGCAATAAGGCTGCAATGATTATTGATTAATCGTGACAAGTCAAATGAAAAGTAGGATAAACTATTACTGATTTTCATTGAAGTTATTTTCATATCTCTGTCTCATCTTAAATTTAATGATTCAATAATCGCTGACTACTAAAATAATAGTTTATAATAGGACTACTCCGGACTCTCCTTTTCATTTGTTTGAATTCACGGTCGTTTTGTCATGGAATTTTGCAGTTGGACTCCTCTTTGTTTTGCCAGGCACCAGTAAGAACGGCACTGCGTTTGGTCTCCAGATGTCCCAGGCCGGCTTCTCCGCACACACTGTGGAGGTTAGTGTCTGCTTCACTCTGTCACAGAAACACTCACATCTTGTCTCAATCTCTGGCGCGTGGTAGCCCTGCCTGCCTCCGCTCACATATTTATCACCGCTCAGTCCCGGGGGTCCTGCTGTGTGGCCCGTGAGCTCATCCTGATTTAGCGCTGCACTTTTCCACACGTGCACTCCGAGGAAACACAGTGAGGGAAACACTGGAGGAGGTGTGACAGCGGCTGAGGAGTTCTTATTTAGTCGATGATGATAATGGATTGATTGATTTATTTCAAGTTTGTGTTTATGTGACAGTTTGTTCTCTCAATATTGCCCCACCTTTGATCCAGTCAGTTACACTTTTTATTTTCATTGCTTTGACACACTTTTTAAGAGAAACGTTTAGATTGCAAAACAAAGGAGCAGATTTCCGCTCAGAGTCAACACTCCGCTTCTGTGGCATCGTTTAATCCACATGTGTTTCTTCTTTCAGTTTTATTTTTGCAGTAAACTAGAGAGCAAGGGAATGTATGTGTTTGAGGTGAAACCCTGTTGGGTCACGTGACACTTTCACAGTCCTTTAGCTCTACTGTAAACACAAGTGTCCTTCATGTGAGTGTGAGACCATCAGTCCTGTGTCTGTTTAACATTTGCATTTTCCTTCATTATTAGAAACCTCATTTGTGGCACTTTAAAGACGTTTGAACATAGCTATTTGTTCAGTTTGACTCATTTGTCATTTTGGGCTTTTGCTAAATTTCTTTTGCACACATTTCTCTACAAAACGATGTGCACGGTTCTCAGTGTCTCTCCTTGTTATGGGACCTTTCCTTCTAAGTTCTGAGGAGCACATGTGCTGGCTTTCTCAGGTGGCTTAGCTGTTCCTTATGTCCTGTCCTCACTCTACCTGAGCCATTCAAAGCCTTCATCCTTCATCTCTCCTTTTGGCTCTGCTCCGACATCCAATCATCCATTTCATTTGAATTTCCATCTCCTCTTCATGCTGTGATTTGTCCAGGGAGCCATAAATAAACATTCCAATTTATTATGGGGAATAAATATAGAAATTGTATAGGGCAATGACTGGAAATGTTGTATTTTTGTAGCACCAACTGGAGTCGAAGAGAAAAAAAAAGTAGGAAAGAATGTGGAGCTTTAAAAGTAAAAAACAGCCCTGGGCCCAGATGGTTTTGGATGTCGTGCGGCGGCTGAGGCCTGCTTATGTCATAGAGCAGACCAGCATGAGTCGGCATGGAGACACATGGACCCAAATCTGACTGGCTGACAATATATACAAGTTTCAATTCAAAGTTCAAGAGTTCACGTTCCCTATGTATTCCCATATTACAGGCATTTACTGACTCCTTCATTATTACTTTTAAAAAATACTTTCAAACACTGTACCCTTGGTCGTTTTAGCTATATAACTTTAGGCTACTGTAGTGCATTTATTAAAAAAAAATATTATTTACCAAAATCCCACTGTGAGAAAAAGCAACAAGCGCTTCAGCTGCTGATGCTTTTTGTGGTATTGTGGATACCACGTAATGATGTCACGAGGTGGGGGAACGTTTTCACTTCTGTAGGACAAGTTATGCAGATTTATAAAAACAAAACACAGACTTATTTTTTCATGATGAAACAACATTCAAACATGGATAAAAGCTAAAGACATATTATGCCTTTGTCTAGAATGGTCTGAGGACCATTACTTCCTTTTTGATCTCTATATTGATCTGAAATGACTTAATAAAAGAAACAAGTGCATTGACTTCCGAGTTGAATCAGAATCAGAATCAGAATCAGAAAAAGGTTTATTGCCATTGTCAATGAACAGAATTCACAAACATAGGAACTTGCTTTGGTGATTTGGTGCAACATAAAACAATGAACATTTGATAAAACAACCTATAGAAGTAAAAAAGAAAAACAATTAAAATCTGCTTCAGGATAAAAATAGGCTTACTATGTACACACATTTACAGTTGAATTTACAGATGTAGTGCAGAAAGTGAACAGTGATTAGGAAGTATTCATGAGTCCAACGGCAGAGGGAAAGAAACTGTTCTTGTGGCGGGAGGGTCTGGTCCTGATGGACCGTAGCCTCCTGTCTGAGGGGAGTGGCCTCCTGCCTGAGGGGAGTGGCCTCCTGCCTGAGGGGAGGGGCTCAAATAGTCCATGTCCAGGGTGAGAAGGGTCGGCTGTGATCTGACCTGCTCGTCCCAGAGTCCTGGGGACGTACAGGTTCTGCAAAGATGGAAGTCTGCAGCCGATCACCTTCTCAGCAGAGCACACAATGTGCTGTAGTCTCTGTTTGTCCCTGGCTGTGGCTCCAGCGTACCACACGGTGATGGAGGAGGTGATGGAGGAGGTGATGGAGGAGGTGATGGAGGAGGTGAGGATGGACTCAATGATGGCCGTGTAGAACTGCACCATCATCTGCGCTGGCAGCTTGTCTTTCCTCAGCTGCCGCAGAAAGTACATCCTCTGCTGGGTCTTCTTGGAGCTGATGGTGGCTCCTACTTGAGGTCCTGGTGATGGTGGTGCAGAGGAAGCGGAAGAAGTCTACAGTGGTAATGAAGGAGTCTATGGTAATGAGGGGGGGCTGGGGGGCTGTGACTTTCCTGAAGTCCACGATCATCTCCACTGTCTTCTGGGCGTTGAACTCCAGGTTGTTACCACTGCACCAGGACACCAGCCGGTCCACCTCCCTCCAGACTCATCCCCGTCTGAGATGAGCCCAATGAGGCCAGGGAGGGTGCGGAGGGTTGTCCGCAAACTTGATCAGTTTTACGGAGTACTGGCTGGAGGTGCAGCAGTTTGTGTACAGGGAGAAGAGCAGGGGAGAAAGTACACAGCCCTGTGGAGCTCCTGTGCTGATGGTCCGAGTGTCTGAGACATTCCTCCCCAGCCGCACACACTGCCTCTGGTCATCAGGTGACGGGGCAGTGCTCATTTCCTGCCCCTTTACGGTACATCACTGCAAACGTCTCCACAACAGTGTCGCTCTGCTGGCCCATAGAGACCACCCGACTGTGGAGAGCAGTCTACATGCACCACCGTTTAAAGCCACACAATGTACGTTTTAGACCAAAATTAGATCAAAACAAAAGCATGTTTTTTTTCATTTTGGATGTTTATTTTTGCATATCCACAAACCTCGTTCTCAGCTTTGCTTGTTTCCATGGAAATGTTGTTCCTTTGGTTATAATATTCCACAATATGACATAAACCTTTCCATCTCTGTGGTTGGTTTTAACTTTGTGTTTTCTTGGACTCATTGGGTGACTTTCCACTTCCAGAAAGCTAGTGTCTCACATTTGCTTAAAGAAAAAAAGAAGAAGAAGACAATACAATTGGAGACTGATGTAAATAAAGAGCAGAGGCCGTGTCTGGGGCATGAATAACGAATAAAGACGTAACATGAATCGTGCCCCTCAAATAAAGCCTTCGGGCCAAGAAATACTTTCAAAGAACATGAATCACTCTAAATACAACTTAGAGATGGCAAAGGAGAGGGGAAAACCATGAACGTGTTAAAAACTAATTTTGCTTAATACATCTCCTTTAAAGGTGCCATAACATGCTTTATTTTCACGTTTCGTAGTCTATCTTAAGTGTATAATTGATAATAATAAGGGTTGTGCATCACCCTTAACATAATAGTTAAGAAATATTACCCAGACCTTGGACCCTTCACCAACCCGGAAATGCAAACGGCTTGGTTTGATATTCGCCCCCACCCTTGCGAAGAGCGATCTGGCTCCCCCGCCCAACCCGTGACGTAGTCTCAGAGCGTGCGTGCCCCGCCCACCCATGACGTAGTCTCAGAGCGCGTGTGTGCCCCGCCCAACGTAGGCCCCACAGCTGTCTGCTCCGCGCTGCGCCGCTCCGCGCGGGTGGAGAGGGGGGATGATGACGCGTGCTTGCCCTTATGACGCGGTCTTGCCCCACCGCCCGTCAGTTTGGAGATTGGAGGAAAGGAGATAGTCTGTACTAAAGCTAAACACTGCGGGAATCAATCAAAAAAACACTCTGGACATAAATGAAGCACAAATAGCAATGTAAGAAGGTTAAAAGCTCTGAAAAGTCGATTTTGCATGTTATGGGACCTTTAACAAAGTCGTAACTCCACATCCGAAGTCGAATCGTTTTAGCCATGGAGACAGTTCTGACCAAACCACAGAGACTCACACTGCTGTCCGAGTCCAGCTCCAATGTGCTGGAGCGGTCAGCGTGCAGGAGTGGTCAGTGTGCAGGAGCGGTCAGTGGGCCGGAGCGGTCAGTGTGCAGGAGCGGTCAGTGTGCTGGAGTGGTCAGTGTGGAGTGGTCAGTGTGCAGGAGCGGTCAGTGTGCAGGAGCGGTCAGTGTGGAGTGGTCAGTGTGCCGGAGCGGTCAGTGTGCAGGAGTGGTCAGTGTGCCGGAGCGGTCAGTGTGGAGTAGTCAGTGTGCCGGAGCGGTCAGTGTGCAGGAGCGGTCAATGTGCAGGAGCGGTCAGTGTGGAGTGGTCAGTGTGCAGGAGCGGTCATGTGCCGGAGCGGTCAATGTGCAGGAGCGGTCAGTGTGCAGAAGCGGTCAATGTGCAGGAGCGGTCAGTGTGGAGTGGTCAGTGTGCAGGAGCGGTCAATGTGCAGGAGCGGTCAGTGTGGAGTGGTCAGTGTGCAGGAGCGGTCAGTGTGCCGGAGCGGTCAGTGTGCCGGAGCGGTCAATGTGCAGGAGCGGTCAGTGTGGAGTGGTCAGTGTGCAGGAGCGGTCAGTGTGCCGGAGCGGTCAATGTGCAGGAGCGGTCAGTGTGCAGGAGCGGTCAGTGTGCAGGAGCGGTCAGTGTGCCGGAGTGGTCAGGGCTGAGCTCCTTTCGACCGTATGTGTTCTGAGCCACACGGTTAATGCACGTTTGGTGTGGAAGATCCTGGCTGAAGTCATTATTACTCTGAACCACATCTACATGAAATAAAAAGCTAAATCAATGCTTTGCTTATCTTTAAAGGGGACATATTCTGATAAATCCACTTTAAAGGGCCTAACTTATGCACATGTTTTATCTCTGTTATTATGCTGTTTTCTCATCTAAAACATGGCCGTAGTTTCATTCTGACACATTCAACACTCAAATCCTGCAAATTTAGGCTGTGTTCTTCTCACAAACTGAAAACACTCAGTTCCACCTTGTGATGTCATGAGGGGGTAATACAGGAAGTGCTCCACTGTGTTTCTAAACTCCATACACCTCCATTAGAATTATTTGGATCATTTTAGCGGTGGAATTGTCTGACTTTGAAGTTACAGCTATTGTTTTAGCCTGGTTTGAACTTCTCTGTGTACTAGAATTATTTTTATTTTTTTCCTGTGGCAATCTCTGAACAAAAGGAAACACAAAACCATATATATTATATACCATATATAATGTTCATCTAGTGTATGAGAGTAAAACAAGTCAATTGACCCTATAAATACCACTTAATGACATCACAGTGTAGAATAGTGTGTTTTTTATCCAAAAGGCTTCTATCCCTTCTTTAAAAAGGGCTTTTTAAAGAAGGGATTGGTTTTGGTAATGCGCCGGCAGCAGACCAAGACGTTATACAATATTCAAACTTGGAAAAAATGATAGAATGCAAAATAAGTGTCATGAAAAGATCTTCTGTGTCTAAAAGTGTGCACGTTAAAAGAAACAGTGGTGTGATTTAAAGGGGGTTATTAAAGCAATCCTTAAAGTGACTGTCCCGTTCTGCAGGATGGGATTCTGGTGGGGGCCGTGGGAGCGTACGACTGGAATGGGGCTGTGCTGAAGGAGACGCGGCAGGGAAAGGTCATCCCTCCCAAGGCCTCGTACGCTCAGGAGTTTCCCGAGGAGCTCAAGAACCACGGCGCTTATCTGGGTGAGCGACGCCTGCCGACGGATTCGGATCCGATGCTACGCTAAACTGGTTAAAATGCTGAGAATTTATTTAAAGTTTATAGTTTTGATAAAAACAGGGTTAGAGCTATAGATTTGGGGAATTAAAAAAACATAAAACGATAATGTTTTTAAAGCTTTACTGTCTGTTAATCTTGTGCTTCAAACTTTAGACAAACTTGAACCTTCCTCGGACACATTATATATATATTATACAAATGTGACTCATCATCCCCTAACTTTAATTTTGTGAAATTTAACTGAACTTTCGTGCCCATTTTTACAGTGTATGTCAAAAGATTTCAAACCAGCAATTAAACGGTTAAAATTGTATTTATTTTTAACATTTAGTTATTTTTTGGTTAGTGCAGAAGAGAGAGATCTTAAGATTCAACAGAAAAAAGTATTTAAAGAAAATATGAATCTATTTTATTTTGGTGAGTGGACATTTTGTGTTAAGCCTGTGGGTTAAATCTAACATTATAAAACTGAAAACACCAGTGGGAAGGAGTTCAGAAGTGTTCAAACATCACAGAGGTTGCACTGGTTCAAGGTCTGATTGTTCTACACAGCACACATCACAGAGCTCCTGCTTTCACCATCAGCCGGGCCCCAGAGCTCAGAGCCAGGGAGCCGGGCCAGTCTGAGCAGGGCAGACGCACCAGTGCTGGGAAGCGGGTGGAAGATTAAGATGGAAAAATATGGAGTGAGAAAATGGGCTTTAAGAGGGAACATGAGACGCAGGATGGAAGAGGAGAGAGCTGAGGAGCCAGGGCTCTGGGGTACGGCACATGAAGCTTAGACTGGCAGGATTAGAAGAAGATCTGATCTATTAATAAAGAATACGGATGTCACAAGAAAATTTTATGAAGTTTAGAGGGATATGTGAAGGAACTGGATTTAAAATAGAAATCAGTTTTCAAGTAATGAAGTCAGAACAAATTTAACTTGTGGGAACATAATATAATAGCATAAGTACAGATGACATTTTACAACTTGAATGGAATCCAAATTGCAAAGGCAAGAGATGAATCATATATCGTGTATATGGAGTATATTGTATCAACGCTTGTACCTCTATAAACATATGTGGAATGCAGTATCAGCTCATATTTCAGGCTTCACTCAAATGTTCCAATGTGCTGTGAACATAAAATCAAACTCTTATAACAAAATATTTGTCACAAAAATGATATTTAGATATTTCCCCTGAACATTCAGCTCTAGTTCTCACCCAAGTTGAAAATGTTCTTGTTTGTTCAGGTTACACAGTGACCTCAGTGGTGTCTGCTCGGAACGGTCGTCTGCTGGTCGCTGGAGCTCCACGCTTCAACCACACGGGGAAAGTCATCGTGTTTACCCTGAAGAACACGGGAGAGCTCAGCATCCTGCTCTCACTCAAAGGACAACAGGTACAGAGCATCAGCACTGGACCTCCACTGCAGGAGAGCGTACTGCAGACGCACAGCGCAGACGTACAGTGCAGACGTACAGTGCAGACGTACACTGCAGACGCACACTGCAGACGTACACTGCAGACGTACACTACACTGCAGACATACACTGCAGACGCACACTGCAGACGTACACTGCAGACGTACACTGCAGACGTACACTGGAGACGCACACTGCAGACGTACACTGCAGACGTACACTACACTGCAGACGTACAGTGCAGACGTACACTGCAGACGCACACTGCAGACGTACACTGCAGACGTACACTACACTGCAGACATACACTGCAGACGCACACTGCAGACGTACACTGCAGACGCACAGTGCAGACGTACAGTGCAGACGTACACTGCAGACGTACACTACACTGCAGACGTACACTGCAGACGTACACTGCAGACGTACACTGCAGACGGACACTGCAGACGTACACTGTAGATGTACACTGCAGACGTACACTGCAGACGTACAGTGCAGACGTACACTGCAGACCTACAGTGCAGACGCACACTGCAGACGTACACTGCAGACGCACACTGCAGACGTACACTACACTGCAGACGTACACTGCAGACGTACACTGCAGACGTACACTGCAGACGTACACTGCAGACGCACAGTGCAGATGGACACTGCAGACGGACACTGCAGACGTACACTGCAGACGTACACTGTAGACGGACACTGCAGACGTACACTGCAGACGCACAGTGCAGACGGACACTGCAGACGGACACTGCAGACGTACACTGCAGACTTACACTGCAGACGCACAGTGCAGACGTACAGTGCAGACGTACAGTGCAGACGTACACTGCAGACGTACACTGCAGACGTACACTGCAGACGTACAGTGCAGACGTACACTGCAGACGTACACTGCAGACGCACAGTGCAGACGTACACTGCAGACGTACACTGTAGACGTACACTGCAGACGTACACTGCAGACGCACACTGCAGACGTACACTGCAGACGTACACTGCAGACGTGCACTGCAGACGTACACTGCAGACGTACACTGCAGACGCACACTGCAGACGTACACTGCAGACGCACAGTGCAGACGCACACTGCAGACGTACACTGCAGACGTACACTGCAGACGCACACTGCAGACGCACACTGCAGACGCACACTGCAGACGCACACTGCAGACGCACACTGCAGACGTACACTGTAGATGTACACTGCAGACGTACACTGCAGACGCACAGTGCAGACGTACACTGCAGACGTACACTGCAGACGCACACTGCAGACGTACACTGCAGACGCACAGTGCAGACGTACACTGCAGACGCACAGTGCAGACGTACACTGCAGACGTACACTGTAGATGTACACTGCAGACGTACACTGCAGACGCACAGTGCAGACGTACACTGCAGACGTACACTGCAGACGTACACTGCAGACGTACACTGCAGACGTACACTGCAGACGCACACTGCAGACGTACACTGCAGACGTACAATGCAGACGTACACTGCAGACGTACACTGCAGACGTACACTGCAGAGGTACACTGCAGACGCACACTGCAGACGTACACCGCAGACGCACAGTGCAGACGTACACTGCAGACGCACACTGCAGACGCACAGTGCAGACGTACACTGCAGACGTACACTGTAGATGTACACTGCAGACGTACACTGCAGACGCACAGTGCAGACGCACACTGCAGACGTACACTGCAGACGCACACTGCAGAGGTACACTGCAGACGCACAGTGCAGACGTACACTGCAGACGCACAGTGCAGACGTACACTGCAGACGTACACTGTAGACGTACACTGCAGACGTACACTGCAGACGCACAGTGCAGACGTACACTGCAGACGCACAGTGCAGACGTACACTGCAGACGTACACTGCAGACGTACACTGCAGACGTACACTGCAGACGTACACTGCAGACGCACACTGCAGACGTACACTGCAGACGTACACTGCAGACGTACAATGCAGACGTACACTGCAGACGTACACTGCAGACGTACACTGCAGACGCACAGTGCAGACGCACACTGCAGACGCACACTGCAGACGCACAGTGCAGACGTACACTGCAGACGTACACTGCAGACGTACACTGCAGACGCACACTGCAGACGTACACTGCAGACGCACAGTGCAGACGTACACTGCAGACGCACACTGTAGATGTACACTGCAGACGTACACTGCAGACGCACAGTGCAGACGTACACTGCAGACGTACACTGCAGACGCACACTGCAGACGTACACTGCAGACGCACAGTGCAGACGTACACTGCAGACGTACACTGCAGACAGACACTGCAGACGTACAGTGCAGACGTACACTGCAGACGTACACTGCAGACGCACAGTGCAGACGTACACTGCAGACGTACACTGTAGACGTACACTGCAGACGTACACTGCAGACGCACACTGCAGACGTACACTGCAGACGTACACTGCAGACGTGCACTGCAGACGTACACTGCAGACGTACACTGCAGACGCACACTGCAGACGTACACTGCAGACGCACAGTGCAGACGCACACTGCAGACGTACACTGCAGACGTACACTGCAGACGCACACTGCAGACGCACACTGCAGACGCACACTGCAGACGCACACTGCAGACGCACACTGCAGACGTACACTGTAGATGTACACTGCAGACGTACACTGCAGACGCACAGTGCAGACGTACACTGCAGACGTACACTGCAGACGCACACTGCAGACGTACACTGCAGACGCACAGTGCAGACGTACACTGCAGACGCACAGTGCAGACGTACACTGCAGACGTACACTGTAGATGTACACTGCAGACGTACACTGCAGACGCACAGTGCAGACGTACACTGCAGACGTACACTGCAGACGTACACTGCAGACGTACACTGCAGACGTACACTGCAGACGCACACTGCAGACGTACACTGCAGACGTACAATGCAGACGTACACTGCAGACGTACACTGCAGACGTACACTGCAGAGGTACACTGCAGACGCACACTGCAGACGTACACTGCAGACGCACAGTGCAGACGTACACTGCAGACGCACACTGCAGACGCACAGTGCAGACGTACACTGCAGACGTACACTGTAGATGTACACTGCAGACGTACACTGCAGACGCACAGTGCAGACGCACACTGCAGACGTACACTGCAGACGCACACTGCAGAGGTACACTGCAGACGCACAGTGCAGACGTACACTGCAGACGCACAGTGCAGACGTACACTGCAGACGTACACTGTAGACGTACACTGCAGACGTACACTGCAGACGCACAGTGCAGACGTACACTGCAGACGCACAGTGCAGACGTACACTGCAGACGTACACTGCAGACGTACACTGCAGACGTACACTGCAGACGTACACTGCAGACGCACACTGCAGACGTACACTGCAGACGTACACTGCAGACGTACAATGCAGACGTACACTGCAGACGTACACTGCAGACGTACACTGCAGACGCACAGTGCAGACGCACACTGCAGACGCACACTGCAGACGCACAGTGCAGACGTACACTGCAGACGTACACTGCAGACGTACACTGCAGACGCACACTGCAGACGTACACTGCAGACGCACAGTGCAGACGTACACTGCAGACGCACACTGTAGATGTACACTGCAGACGTACACTGCAGACGCACAGTGCAGACGTACACTGCAGACGTACACTGCAGACGCACACTGCAGACGTACACTGCAGACGCACAGTGCAGACGTACACTGCAGACGTACACTGCAGACAGACACTGCAGACGTACAGTGCAGACGTACACTGCAGACGTACACTGCAGACGTACAGTGCAGACGCACAGTGCAGTGGAGGTTGAGGGCTG
The DNA here is from genome assembly GCF_026437365.1 of Eucyclogobius newberryi. Classification (NCBI taxonomy): domain Eukaryota; kingdom Metazoa; phylum Chordata; class Actinopteri; order Gobiiformes; family Gobiidae; genus Eucyclogobius; species Eucyclogobius newberryi. The sequence goes on from NW_027316167.1 coordinate 39,497,195, forward strand.
TTCTGCTGACGTGCAGAGTTGAGCCGCAAATATTGGCAAAACAAATAGTCAGAAAAAGCGTGTAATGTGTGTCTGAAGCTGCGTTGGTCTGATCTCAGCTGCTTCACTGAACAGGAGCAAGTTCTTCTTAATCAAACAAATATAAATCTCGGAGCTCCACCTACGACGTCACAATTTTGGACCTGGTGTTTTCTGAGGCTCAGAGGGAGAGGACTTTTTAAACAGCATTAATGAAACAAGATTAAAAGCTCAAACAAGTTTTGCAATCACATTTGAGAGAGTAACCGCATCAGTAACAGTCGTCATAGTGACCACTAGCACACTGAGGCGTTATAGTTGTCTCAGACATCTTCAAACTGAGTCAAATCCATCACATCTGAGCACAACCGAGGCTATCCAGTGAATAAAGACATTTTTTATTACCATTATTATTTATTTTTGCCGATCTTTCCAATAGGATAATCACACTACAAGAGCAGCAAGAACAAGAGCAGAGCATAAGGAAGAGAACGAGAAGAGTGACATCAGGACTCTGCGTTGTGTTTAACAGTGACCGGCCCAAAAGTTCATGTTCCCACCAAAATGACCAGTCCAGGCCTGATTCTCACACATCAAACAAAGTTTGACAAAACAGAAGATCAATGAACCACAGAACCAACTCCAATTCAACTCATTCAGACACTGCTAAACTTCCAGTGCAGTATTTACTCAAGGAATTCTGTATAATTTTACACAGTTACATATTATACTTAAGTAAACTAGGATTGTGGTATGTATATGGCATATAATTTACATTGATTACTTTGTGCAGAAATTGTGCACTACAAATAAACTTACCTTTGCCTATAACAAGGTTAACAACTGATATTATGCAAAACAAAAACAGCAAAAATATTAAGTTTTGTTTTTTGAAAAATCCCCAAATTTCTGAGCTTTTTCCAACCCTAGTCTGGCCCCAGCTTAGGCCCCATTAAAAGTGGTCTAGAAAATGTTATTTCATAAAAAGGGTAATGATATATTTCTAATAACTTAGAATCTTATACTCGCACAAGGACAGACTTCACTTCAGGTGAGTCATTGGCCTCTGCTGTCTGCTCCCGCTCAGCACATTTTCATGGACTGATTCTCAGTTGATGCTGATGCAGTTCAAAGCAGAAGCTTTCTTTTATGTCATGGGAAACAAAAGGCATCAAAAATCTGTTATTTTTAAGCGCATGTGTTTTTAATATTGAACGGAAAACTGATCCAGTCTGCTGTTCAAAACGCTCACGACTCGGACCATTTACCCAGCACAAAGTAAGATTAAGCACCCGAAATTCAAATACTTTTCCAAGTTTGAGCTATTACACAGCAATTAAAGCAATTAAAATAGTGGTGAATATAGCTATTATCTAAATAATAATAGACACTAAAGATCAGATAGTATGCTAAATTAATTTAACTTAACAATCAATCAAAATGTATGTGTATTTGTGTAGGAAGCAAACATTTTAGTTCAAAATCGAATTACAATCGAATATACACTAATTAAATACATGTTCTGCCGAGATATTTGAATTTAAATCAGTCACGACCAAGACCTGTGGACGAGGTAGATGTTTATGTGCTGTAGGCCGGGAATGGGTCACTCTCAGGAAATAGCACAGAATTAAGGCCCTCCCTGCATCCTCGAGGGGTCTGACTCCGTGTTAAGCTGTACACATGAGATTTATAGAGTCACAAAATAAAGTGCATTTAAAAAAAAGAAGTAATTTATGTAAATGTATGTCATGAAAACAGTCTTCTCGATTTACGAAAGAACAGACAAAAGAGTTAGAGAATCTGTCTTGAAGGAGATTGATGGAGGTGGGGGAAACAAGAGTGGGTCGAGAGTTTGCCTTGTGGTACACCTTGTATAGTATCAAATGCATAGTCCTGTTTATTTTTCAGATTGGCTCATACTACGGCAGTGAGATCGCACCGGTGGACATCGACGGAGATGGAGTGACCGATAACCTCCTGGTGGCCGCGCCCATGTACTTCAGCGGGGGCATGGAGAAGGGGAAGGTCTACATCTACAGACTCACCGAGCAGGTAATGAGGCAGTTCTGAGAAAAGAAACCAGATCATTTCGGGACTAAACCTGGATGAGGCCAAGGCCAAAACAGGGTTAGAACAAAACACACCAAGGAATACATCAGAAATGACATATGTTTTACTGATTCTTACTATTTTGAGAAAACATTGTATGCAAAAAATGGGAGTAAAAATCTCCCTGTATAATGTTTTTCCTCCTGGTGTCATGCATGGTCTCCCCCGTTTATTATCATGACTATTTATTTTGGATTCTAACTGAAAACATCAACACTATGAATATGACAGTGAATATGACACTTTGGGAATGAACTGAACAAAAAAGTGTGTTATATTTGAGATTCTTCACAAAAGCCACTCTTTGCTCTGATCACTGTTTCATTCACACTTTGCTCTGCTCATGAACCTGACAAGGCCCAGCAGTGAAGAGAGAACCATTTAAGGGGACTTCATCCTCAGAGGATCGCAGCGCTGTTAACAAAGTTATTCAAATATTTGGTAACACTTTATAATAGGGCAAATCTACTGAGTATTTAGAAATGTTTATTACCGTTATCATCAAGTAATCAATTACAAAAATAATAAGATCATTATGACCCTAGTACGCCACTTTTTTAGAAAAAAGGCTCAAAATAAAGTATGTTTGTTTGTTTCATTTGCCCTTAAACACTTTACTGTTAGCATTGCATCTCCACATCTACAAAGCCTATGGATGTGCATTAATTGTTGACACAAAAAACAGTTATTCATTTTCTAATCATTGACATGAAATAAACTAATCATTAACATCACTAACCCCAGGAAACTCTTATAAAATGAGTTTGTTTTTTTGTGTCAGCGATGACTAAACACTTACAATGCTTTGTACAAATGCCTAATAGAGCCTGTGAAAACTCCACTCTCACCTCTGCTCCTGTCAAACACTCCACTGGTAACACCGCCTGACATTTGACCCAAACCCCCCCGAAACACATCAAAACGCCACCCGACTGTACCCCGTTTTATTAGCGCTGCACGGTGAACTCAAAGGGAAGGAATTCTGACGTCTCAGCCCGTTTCCAGAAAACCCTTCGGAGGTGAGAAGTTTCAGCAACACGAGGAAAATTCCCACAGCTCCGCGTCGAACTTGCTCATTGAAATAACAAATGGGACTCATCGGTCTGTTTTGACTGCATTTAAACAGACGTGGAAAGGGTTTTAAATTTGTGGTAAAGTCCCGACCACATGACAGGTATGAGACGCGCTTAAGGAGGAGAGGCAGGAGGCAAATGAGTCCATGTGTGAAGCTTCAGAGCTGGTCGTTACGGTGACGGGGTTGACTCAGGTGCGGATGCAGATGTGCGGGACGTGGTGGACGGGACGATTGGAAACGTGTGATAAAACTGAAAATAAAATCTCTGCATGGTATTGTCTTGTTTTGACCAGAGTTTGTCTGGTTCCCGTCTGGTTTAGTTCAGGCCCGGGTTTTGTTCAGTACAAACACAGAGCATCTCGACCCCTGTGGTGCTGAAGCTCGCCTGCACATCGCCCTCTGCGGAGGAACTGTGACCTGAGCACTCGGCCATGTGTTTCCAGTTAAACAGCAGCCGTCCGTGTGTTTTCCAGCCTCTTCGCTCCCCGTGTGTCCGTCAGTGACACATGCTCTCATCAGAGGCTCGCGCTCCTAAATCTACTCCTGCTCATTTGCCCAACTGGAAAAACAACTGAGCTTGCGTTACGTCTGCAGAGCTGAAATGATATCACAGGAACTCGAGACGCCAAGTGGAGCAATGACATGCATGACTTCTGCAGCAGTATTCTACTCCTGTGCGCCTCCAGGAGAACGTTTTTCCGTCTTGTCGACGTCTGTTCATTTTCTGTCAGACTTATGAGCGGCTAAGAATAGACACAGGATTTAGTTTGCGTTTAAAAGCAAAGATTCCTGGCTTTTTGTTGGACCTGTGGGAGTTATTTGAGAAAGAAAAAAATAATCATTGGATTATCTGCAGAGGAGTGAATTTAGAGCAGGTTCTGGTTGGGTTGACCAGAGGAAAGTGTGGTCTGAAGATCATGTGACTGTAAACGCTGATGAGATGTTTGGAGTATTAAATGTGTGGGTTTATTACATGGATCTATTATAATATCTATTATAGCTGGTTTATTATTAGATGCAACACTCTCAGTCCTCCTGGTGGTTTCATTTTGATTAGTTGTAGGTCAATAGGTCAATGCAATATCCAAACTCGATGGTAGATATGTGTTAATATGTCCATCCAGCTTCGTCCTGCCTTGTATTTCAGAGAAAGATTCAGGGTTCATTAAGCGTTTGCTCCAACCATGTGTTTTACATGAGCACATGTGTTTTACATGTGTTCGAGTGACTCATGCAGCTGTTGCTTGGTCAGCCTAAAGACAGCTTTGGATGTGATGAATCTGACCGGTGCAGTGGACCTGACTCAACATTTATTTCATGTAAATTGTATGACAAATCCTGAGCTTTACCAGTGTATGTTTTATTTTCTATTTGTCTTCTCCTGTTTTGCCCGTGGTGGGCACAGAAATAATCATACGTTTTAACAAACCTTTAGCAGCCACTGTGACTGGTCCCTGGAGCGGGCACATGTCCGGGCACTCTGGCCATCCAGGCCTTTCTGTGGAGAGTTTGGCTGCTCTGAGTCTGGGTTAGTTTCTTCCGGGCTCCAGTTTCTCCCATCAAATCAAACATGCCCCAGCGTCTGAATGGAGATCTGTAGATGGGCCCCGGGCCCCGGGCACTGTGGCACTTACTGCTCCTGACAGGTTTAACCCAGCAGCGTAATGATGGGTCAGATGCATTTCCCTTACAAAGGATTAATACATTATAACTTACTTTATCTTATCATATTTACAACTTTGTGGTTTGTGGAACTTGCCACAAACATTTACCCTGTAATTACACATAAAGTGCATCATTATAGCACAAAGCACAAAGATCTGGGCCCCGGGTGCTGCACTGCAGGGACCCCTGCTCCTGAGGCTATGTCCCAGCGGCATTGAAGCATGGGTCAAATGCAGAGGACAAATGATCCATGTTATGATGGGAATGCATTTCCATGTGTGATCACAAGTGCTCAATTCTGATAGTTATGCTACATTTTTCCATAAATACCTGTTTAATTGGAGTATGAATACAATATATAAAATATAAAAATATAATATAAATATATATTACAAGTATATAAATATACAAAAATGTTTTTTCAGAACCGTTTTGTGTTGGAGGGTGCTCTGGAGATCCATAATGGCGGTCAGAACGCACGCTTCGGCTCTTCTCTGGCCCCTGTCCCGGACCTGAACGGGGACGGCTTCAACGACCTGGTGGTGGGGGCCCCTTTAGAGGACGACCACAAGGGGGCAGTGTATGTGTTCTTCAGCCAGCATAATCGGATCCTGCGCAAGTACAAGCAGGTGAGACCAACCACACAAAACCAAATCTGAATTGTTCATTTGATTACATTTTGACTCAATGTAAATATATTATGTCAGATAATTACACATCTGACCTCCCATTAAAAAGTATTTGAGTTCTTCTTTAAAAAGGATGGTTTCCTGTTGGTTTCTCCCTTGAGTTCTATAGGAAAAAGAGTTCCTACCCTGAGTTCCTAGCTTGGTTCCTTGCAGTGCAGTGAGAGCTAATTGTCCAAAAGTACTTTTCCGTCTTGGGTCTCTACATTTTAGTTTCCACTCTGACTCTCATGTGACTGACCCTCATGTGACTGACCCTCATGTGACTGACCCTCATGTGACTGACCCTCAAGTGACTGACTCTCATGTGACTGACCCTCATGTGACTGACTCTCATGTGACTGACCCTCATGTGACTGACTCTCATGTGACTGACCCTCATGTGACTGACTCATGTGACTGACTCTCATGTGACTGACTCTCATGTGACTGACCCTCATGTGACTGACTCTCATGTGACTGACCCTCATGTGACTGACTCATGTGACTGACTCTCATGTGACTGACCCTCATGTGACTGACTCTCATGTGACTGACCCTCATGTGACTGACCCTCATGTGACTGACTCATGTGACTGACTCTCATGTGACTGACCCTCATGTCACTGACTCTCATGTGACTGACCCTCATGTGACTGACCCTCATGTGACTGACTCATGTGACTGACTCTCATGTGACTGACCCTCATGTCACTGACTCTCATGTGACTGACCCTCATGTGACTGACTCATGTGACTGACTCTCATGTGACTGACCCTCATGTGACTGACCCTCATGTGACTGACCCTCATGTGACTGACTCATGTGACTGACTCTCATGTGACTGACCCTCATGTGACTGACCCTCATGTGACTGACCCTCATGTGACTGACTCATGTGACTGACTCTCATGTGACTGACCCTCATGTGACTGACCCTCATGTGACTGACCCTCATGTGACTGACTCTCATATAAGATAAGATAAGATAAGATAATCCTTTATTGTCCCACATGGGGAAATTCCATTGATGCAACGCAGGTAGATACAGAAGAAAAGAACAAATAACTTATAGGAAGTTTGAAAAACACTCTCAGTAGAAGATCTCTTATAAAAATCTCAGGATGTCCGCCGGGATAACGTGACGATCTCCGGGTAAGACGACTGTTCTCCGCAGTTTCATGAGTTCCTCCTATGTGAGTGACTCTCATGTGACTGACCCTCAAGTGACTGACCCTCATGTGACTGACCCTCATGTGACTGACCCTCAAGTGACTGACCCTCATGTGACTGACCCTCAAGTGACTGACCCTCATGTGACTGACCCTCATGTGACTGACCCTCATGTGACTGACCCTCAAGTGACTGACCCTCATGTGACTGACCCTCATGTGACTGACCCTCATGTGACTGACCCTCATGTGACTGACCCTCATGTGACTGACCCTCATGTGACTGACCCTCTGCTCCAAGTGAAACTGTCAAGCCATCAAGAAACTGCAGATGTTTATCAAATAACAACATTCATGTGGTTGCGTATTCTGCCGTTGTGTGTTCAGCTGTTGCGTGTTCTGCTGTTCCGTGTTCTGCTGTTGCGTGTTCTGCTGTTGCGTGTACTGCTGTTGCGTGTTCTACTGTTGCGTGTTCTACTGTTGCATGTTCTGCTGTTGCGTGTACTGCTGTTGCGTGTTCCGCTGTTGCGTGTTCTACTGTTGCGTGTTCTACTGTTGCGTGTTCTGCTGTTGCGTGTTCCGCTGTTGCGTGTTCCGCTGTTGCGTGTTCAACTGTTGCGTGTTCCGCTGTTGCGTGTTCAGCTGTTGCGTGTTCTACTGTTGCGTGTTCCGCTGTTGCGTGTTCCGCTGTTACGTGTTCAGCTGTTGCGTGTTCTACTGTTGCGTGTTCCGCTGTTGCGTGTTACGCTGTTGCGTGTTCAGCTGTTGCGTGTTCTGCTGTTGCGTGTTCCGCTGTTGCGTGTTACGCTGTTGCATGTTCCGCTGTTGCGTGTTCCACTGCTGCGTGTTCTATTGTTGCGTGTTCTACTGTTGCGTGTTCTGCTGTTGCATGTTCCGCTGTTGCATGTTCCGCTGTTGTGTGTTCCGCTGTTGCGTGTTCTACTGTTGCGTGTTCTGCTGTTGCGTGTACTGCTGTTGCGTGTTCTACTGTTGCGTGTTCTACTGTTGCGTGTACTGCTGTTGCGTGTTCTGCTGTTGCATGCTCAGCTGTTGCGTGTTCTACTGTTGCATGTTCCGGTGTTGCCTGTTCTACTGTTGCGTGTTCCGCTGTTGCGTGTTCTGCTGTTGCGTTTTCCTCTGTTGCGTGTTCCGCTCTTGCGTGTTCCGCTGTTGCGTGTTCTGCTGTTGCGTGTTCCGCTGTTGCGTGTTCTACTGTTGCGTGTTCTGCTGTTGCGTTTTCCGCTGTTGCGTGTTCTGCTGTTGCGTGTTCCGCTGTTGCGTGTTCAGCTGTTGCGTGTTCTACTGTTGCGTGTTCCGCTGTTGCGTGTTCCACTGTTGCGTGTTCAGCTGTTGCGTGTTCTACTGTTGCGTGTTCCGCTGTTGCGTGTTCCACTGTTGCATGTTTTGCTGTTGCGTGTTCTGCTGTTGCGTGTTCTGCTGTTGCATGCTCTGCTGTTGCGTGCTCTGCTGTTGCGTGTTCCGCTGTTGCGTGTTCTGCTGTTGCGTGTTTTGCTGTTGCGTGTTCCGCTGTTGCGTGTTCTGCTGTTGCGTGTTGCGTGCTGCTGACACAGGTGTGTTTCCACAGAGGATCGCCGCCACAGACGTGGCCCCCGGGCTGCAGTACTTTGGCCGCAGTGTCCACGGGGCCATGGACATGAACGGGGACGGCCTGGTGGACCTGGCTGTGGGATCGCTCGGGGCCGCTGTTCTGCTCTGGTCTGTATCTGTGAATGAGAGAGCGCTTAGATTGAAGATATAGTCCTAATATTTAAAGGACACATATGCATTATTTCTCTTGTCTTGCCTTTGTTACGCATCTCATGTTTAAGAACTAAAAATAATGTATGTATTTAAAACTACATATTCTACCAAGTCGGCCGTTCCCTCATCAGGATGTAGTGTTAGCACTCCATCTACTGGCAGCAGAGAGAGTTACTATGGGGAGATAAACAAAAGCTAGCTTGCCGCGACATGCTAATACAAGTGCACAGTTGTGATTAAGGTGAGTTGGTGGTAGAAATGTGATGATCTCAGGGTGTTTTCTGAGGTGCCGTGAACTCCCAAGGACAGTGTTCCACAGAATTGGAGCGTTTCACAGCAGCAAGTAATCAAATGTGTCCTTTAAAGTCCTGAAGCAGAGCGGATCCTGGATGAGGTGCAGTGTCTGTTTGATCAGATGCTCCTCAAGCCAAACACTGCACACTTGACACATTCAGTCAGCGCTGTATGAAGCCCTTCTAGATTGAAACGTTTGATGATTTACTGGCAGGTTATCTACAGCCTGTAAATAGTCAGAGTTAGAAAAAAAAACAAGTTTACGGGCAAAATCTTCATTTGCAGCGTGAGTCAACATTTTCTAAATATTCAGTGTTTAATCCTAACTTTTTATATTTATTCTCCACCTCTTCATCCCAACATCAGCTGATCCACACAACCACACGAGAACGTGAGACAGAACGAGCACAGGCGACGATCAAACACAACTGTAGGAGACACATCAGTTTTGTTCTTCTCATGAGGCTGATCTGACCACTGTTGCCTTCTCCAGATGAGAGGTTCATTCTCTTGTCGTACACGTCAGAATCGTGTGTGAGTCAGAGTGTTGTAAATCCTTAACCCGCTTGATTTTAGATTGTACACGTTTCAGCACAACTTACACAGCAAACACAAACTGATCCTCAAGCTTCAAACTAATCCATCTTCTCTTTATGTCTTGCTCTTTCACGAGCTGTGTTAATTCCATAAGTCCATAGCAACCGTCATCAAACGTTCAATGCAAAGATGGTCGTTCGGATTCTGTTCAAAATGTTTAGTCTTGGTTCAGGACTAGTTTTGTTCTAGATCTGCTGCTGCTCCAGTTCAAGTCTGGTTATTGATACATCGAGTGGGTCTTTGCTTTGTCCTGTTTTATGTGACAGAGCAACATTGTATTATTATTTCATTTAAATCAGTGAAATTGTAGAAAAAGATTCAGATGTATCATCTGGACACTGTTTTAGCATGCAAGAATCATTCTCAATCTGTGGATCTAGTCATGTAATTTTCATCCCACTCTGAGTAAGCCCTGCCCACCGGGCGGAGCCTCCTGATAAGAGCCTGTCCTGTTTACACTGGGAGTTTCTCCTGAAACGTATATTCTTTGTTTGCCATAAAAGCCCTGTAACCGGCCATAGAAATCCTATTGTTAGCTGGCTGCAGCTCCCTCATCACTGAGTACCTTATTAGCATTTGAACGGCCAGGGCTGATGCTCTCCCATGGCTTCAGAACGCTGCTGTACACTGCTGGAAGATTGAACCTTAAACTCTACTGTTCTCTTTTTCATTATTATTATTATTAATTATTATTATTATTACCAGAATGTCCTCCTTATCTCCTCTTTCAGACTGTCACTTCTCCTGATAATAATCTTCACATCACTGTCTTCAAAAGAGGTTTGTGGCTTCCAGATGAAGGTGCACGTGACTCTGTGGTCCTGAACTCCAGTGTCTGACGTGCTGATAAAGCCTCTTGTGCTGTGTTTAGTCTCACCTGTAACGCACTTTACACTGGACAGAATACACATTCCTCTTGATATTGTTTTTGACTTGAACTGAATCTTTTTCTACAATGGATCACACCTGGACAAATGAGGGATTGTGCCGACTAAATGAGTGAAACAATAGATTTATATTGAATAATAATATTGCAAGTTGTTTGTGGATATTGGATATGAATAATTAAACTGTGGTGGAGTTTTATAGTCCGGGCCCCAGACAATGACATTATATTTGATATATTTGAATAGCCCTGATGTACAGGATGTTTCCACACATTCTGTCAGTGGCATTATTAACCTGTGCCTCCTCACTGCCCTCAGGTCCCAAAGTGTGGTCCGGATCTACGCCACGGTCAGCTTTGAGCCCAGTAAGATCAACACGTTTGTGAAGGACTGCCAGCGCGGGGGCAAGAACGTGACCTGCATGTCGGCCATTGTGTGCTTCAACGTGACGGCGCGCACGCCGGTCCCTCCCACGCAGCACATCGGTAAGACACGGAGAAGAAGCTAATGTTAACACAAGGGTTCTGCAGGAAAGTTGTAGAATTTGAGGGTATAACTCCGCGTGAGGGCGGGGCTAATTTAGTAACAAATATCAAATGTACTTCCTCAGACCAGCTCCTCAGAGGCAATTGTCCAGACTTCTACCTTTGAAATGTTGTATTTTTTTTTACCATAAAACAGGAACAAACATCTGCATTTCTAATACTGAAGTTTAACCATCTCTCATCATCTCTACTGCCTCCACATCATTTCTAAATGATGCCCGTCTAATAAGATGGCCTGGCCTCTGCCCCTTGTACACAGCGTGCAGCAGGATCCTGGCTCAGTTCTCTCACAGTGTCATCACAGACTGGTCATGAGCTCATTATTGACCTTCTGTTCTGGAGCAGCTCAGCTGTGGTCAGATGTTTGTGTGTGAACACAGCTGAAGTTGTTCATCTCGGCTCACAGTGATGGCCTTTAAGAGGAGTATTTCTACTCTTAGCACCCCATGGCCCTCATTTTTCAAACTTCTGTGTGGCAAAATCACTTTGTATATATGTGGTGTACTTCTGAGGGGCAGACATTCAGCAGCTCTCTGTAACTGTGGCTTATTTCAAAGTATTGATCTAGTGTTGATGGTTTATGATTTGGCTTTCCGAGCACCACCAGATCTAAACCAGGTCTGTAACAGGACTATTTATGGGGTTAGATTAGAGCTAAACCTGGCCTTAATTAGGAATACACCATTGTCACAGTAGTTTTACCTAAGAAATCAATCAAGGAAGAGCAAAAATGTCTAAAGAAATTGTCTAAAATGACAAAAACACAACCATTGAAGAGGTGTTCCACCTGAAGGGCCTCACGTACCACAACATGAGATTTCTTTTAATGTTCTCTCTATTCTTGAATCATGTGTGTGTTCACGGCAGAGTGAGCACACATTCGTAACCGTGTGAGAAGCAGTTTTGAGCCTCCTCCGTCACAGAGTGGAGGTGTGGAGGACCTCCTGACCCGGCCAGAGCAGCAGATGAAGTCTCCTCTGGTGCTCTTCCTCACACACTCACAGGAACATGTTTATTTGGTTTGACTGTCGTGTCTGGTCTGTAATCCAGGGCAGATGTTTGTGAGAGGCTGAGGTTTGTGGTGTAAAAGACACTGTTTTATCTTTGATTTACATTCATCTCATTTGGGCTGAATCTGTTTGGAGCTGTTATTGAAGACACCACTGCTGTGCATTTGTGGACTCCTCGTGACTGTCTGAGGGAGGATGGAGAATTCACATCTAGACTGTAGTTTGGACTTTAAAGGCTGCTGGAAATATGAAAAAACAATGAAATACGAGTAAGGCCTGTATAATAATTTCCTCGTTCAGAAATATTTGCTGTTTCGGTAGTTATTTGTGATCGTGCCGTCATATTGATCGAGTCCATTATCTATTGCTATTGCTGTGTTTATTAGATATGAGGCGACATTGTTTTGTCCCGATTCGATTCTTGTCTCGATACATCAGTGACATTTTTTGTATTATTTCGATTTGGTTGGGCCTCAGAAGAACCAAATCTTGTGCTCCTCTTGATTCGTTAATTTGCTGAATAAAATGCTGCTTTAATGTGACAACTCTGGAGTTTATTTGGTTTAATGATCGAAGCTCAAATGTAATTATAGAAATGATGTTGTACCTCTGTTCACGGTATATGCTACTTTTACTTTTTTATACGAGTGATCGCCACGGCAACCCTGTGGAAGGCAAAAAGCACATCACGGTGAACTTGATGGCAGCTGGTAGAGCTTTAAACAGGTCGCCAGATTTGAGATCGCTGTCAAACGTTTTCTCCATTGTGGTTGGGGCCAAAGACAGTGGTGGCTGCTGGGTAAAAGTTCTACTCTTCACTAACTCAGTGTCTGTGAAATAAGTTTGCGCCAAGTGTCGTTACCATGTGTATGAAGGTCCTATCGTCCTTGAGATTAAATATGTGTTCTACAAACCACAAGCAGCAAAATGGTCTGGAATAATGTGAAGCTGCTTTGAATATTGCAGTGACCTTAAGTGACCTGTTTATCTGCCCACTTTAAAGTTGCAGGTTTTTTTAAACATTTGTCTTACAGTTCTAGGGGAAAAGTGTAGGTCCCACACTTGAACTGCAGCACCTACAATAGAAAGTGCTCTCATCTGCGGTTCACTTATTTTAACGCTCTTGCCAAAAATCCCAGAAGAAAACAACAACAGTATTTGCTCATATTTATGAACATATTTAGCCAAAAAGCTGTTTTAGAGCATTTAAAAGTTCATATTTTGGTCAACACTGGGTCTATCAACAAAAAATAACATTTATAAAAGGGAGAGAAGGATAAAAGCCACTTCTTCTCGTGGTCTAGTCTCTGTAAAGCAGTATACTTCCTGTATTTGCAAAGTATGACAGGCTGAAATGGCAAAGCAGCACTTTTGGTTGATACAAAATGTAAAGTACTTGTGATTGGACGATTGTCTATGTTTTTTCTTTGCAACATACTTGAATAATAGAGACGATTGACCTTCTGAGGTGAGCGTGTTCACACTCTCAGACCACAGCAGAGGGTCAGGTCAGGGGCCGTCACATGCGGTGGTTTATGATGTAATGGTTTCCACTGGTTCACTTTGGCCCTTCTAAAGTGGTGTGGCTCTGTTTGGCTTAGTATTAGTGATCTGTTCTTTTTGTGAATTGCTAAGATCGACTTCAGGATTAAAAGGTTTTTAGATTTTTCAGTCAGTTGCTCCTGTGGCAGAGCGGGGCCCCCTGAACCCAGAGTCCTGGAAAGGCCCTTCCCGCTTTTAACAGAACTGTGCCAAAGCACTCCTTGATGATCCGTTCTGATCAGTCGAAATGTGCAAAGCAGGGGGCGGACCTGCCACTATAAAAGTTTCATAGTGCACCTTTAATGAACCTCCATGTCCAACAGGCTTCTCTACATGATTGTCACACACAAGGGCACTGTGTGGAGGGTGGAATAATGCTGGGGAGCTCGGAGTTGTGCTGATTAAAGAGCCACTGTTCTGTCCGTATATAGTCAGGATACTGGTCCTTCTGCCGTCGAGCATCTTGGGCTGGAAATCCAAACAATGTGGCCGGGAAATGAGTCATTAGTGCGACCGCAGCCTGTGGAATCCTGGTCCTGTGCGTCCTTTTCACAGTGATCGTATGTCAGAGCGGAGCTGACATTGTGGTGGACCATGCTGCTGCTACACTGATGTCATTAACCAGAGAGAGAACTGTAGCCAAACTGAACCGAAAGACTCTGCAGGGAAAGGAATGAGCCAAACAGGACAGTCTGAGAGCTCATTGGTTGCTTGACTTCATCACTTTTACAGGCCGCCATGAGCAGCTTTTGATATTTGATGTAGTTTTGTAGTGCACAGAGGCTGGTAATGAGCTCCAGGATCGGCTGACGAACTGATGTTATCATTTCAAGTAGCATAAAAGACCACATGGTAGAAAAGATTTCGACGTACTTCTGAGCCATGTCATATCGTTACTGACATATCTTCATTTGCCTTTGGGTCAATATGAAATTTGGAATATTGTGATATAATTCTGCGTAGACTGCAGCTGATTTTCCTCACTTCCTCCTTGAAATGGAAGCAGATTAACGCTAGATATGCAGTAACACTGATTGTAGTAGGGCTGTCAGCCTTTAGCACTTTCATGGAGGAATCCACAGTGGAGTCAGTGCTCTGGGTCTGACTGTGGTATGGACGTGCCACAG
>NW_027316167.1:39516665-39519165 GCF_026437365.1 Eucyclogobius newberryi
GGTAAGAGGGCCTCACCAGTCTGCACGTGAAGGTAAGAGGGCCTCACCAGTCTGCACGTGAAGGTAAGAGGGCCTCACCAGTCTGCACGTGAAGGTAAGAGGGCCTCACCAGTCTGCACGTGAAGGTAAGAGGGCCTCACCAGTCTGCACGTGAAGGTAAGAGGGCCTCACCAGTCTGCACGTGAAGGTAAGAGGGCCTCACCAGTCTGCACGTGAAGGTAAGAGGGCCTCACCAGTCTGCACGTGAAGGTAAGAGGGCCTCACCAGTCTGCACGTGAAGGTAAGAGGGCCTCACCAGTCTGCACGTGAAGGTCAGAGGGCCTCACCAGTCTGCACGTGAAGGTAAGAGGGCCTCACCAGTCTGCACGTGAAGGTAAGAGGGCCTCACCAGTCTGCACGTGAAGGTAAGAGGGCCTCACCAGTCTGCACGTGAAGGTAAGAGGGCCTCACCAGTCTGCACGTGAAGGTAAGAAGGCCTCACCAGTCTGCACTTTTAAAAAAAGGAAATAAATACTGATTCATGTTTTGTCCAAATCGCCGCGCTTTACTCTTAATCCTATGTCCCGTTTGTTTTACTATAATAAAATTCAATGCCCTGGAAAATTATTCCAAGTATTCAGAATATAAAATAAAGCAATGCAGATGTTCTGTAACTAAAGACAGTTTTAAAGTATTCTTCCCAACATTGAGTACACAAAGCTTTTTAGCATTGAGCGCTGCCCGGTGGTGGAGTGGTTAAGGCACAGCACACATGCCAGGCCCCGCTCACTCCACTGGTTTCAGAGCGAGGAACAGGAAGCTGAAAGCCATGAATCTTAAAATATATACATTGAAAATGAAGATCAAATGCATACACATACAACACACAATAATAATAGACAAAAAAAACAATGCGTGTGAGAGACAGTGAGTAGAAAGAAAAAGAGAGATTATATTTATTGAATACTTTAAATACAAGAATTTAGAGACAAGAGATTACAGTTTTATTCTATTAATAATCATTGAAAATATGTTCATAGCATGCTGATTTGTGTCTCTACTGTAGGACAACTCTGACGTCCGGATAGTGTGCAGCAGTGAGGACACGCCCCGTCCGGAGAGGATCTGTGATGTGAGCGCGCCGTTCATGAGAGCCAAGTCAAAGGTAAGAGCACCAACACAATGGAAACTATGTCAGAAGCGAATGCTGTCCATGCTTTATGACTTTTACAGTGCTGTTATGCTGCTTTACTCGCTCTACTCATAATAATGTCTCAGGTGGTAATAAAGTATACACCCGGCAGACAAATCAAAAGCAGATGTACTCGCTGCTCTCCGAGACTGGAAGAATGGACTAGAAATAGAGCTTAAAGCATTCAGATCTAAAGAATAATAATATAGAAACAAATATGTAAATATGTGGAATGTGGTCCCCATGTGTGACTCACAGTGTGTCTTCAGTGCTTTAGATGTGTCATTAAACACACGAGTGAGTCACGAACAGATCTGAAGTTAAAGAGGTTGCTGTGTCTCATAATCATTATAGAAAATATAACATGTTTACTACAACTTAACTACAATTAAATAGGGACTGTCAGCAATGTTCATCTTTTGTGACTAGAGGTGGGAGATATATAAAAATGGACAATATCACGGTTACTGTTTTGGGGATCTGCAAAATTAGAATATGAAGTGTATAGTCTATAATTAAAATCATTAAAAAGTAACTTAAAACAGAAACGTGTAGTGCAATCTCCCAAACAAGAGTATTAAATGTTATCATGTTGGCAGAGTGGTTAGCACAGCACTCTATGTTCGACTCCCGGGTCGGACCATCAGCCCCAAACACTCACGTTAGGTCAAATCCTCCAGCTAAGGCAGTTCTGACCAAGCCGAGCACAAGACCTGGAGATGGGTCACTGCTCCTGAAGAGATGCTCCAGCAGCATTGAAGGATGGGTCAAATGCAGAGGACACATTTCCCCATGAGGACAATAAAGTGTACCCTAACCTTAACCTTAAGTGTTGAACCAGTGAACATTTACAGACAATAAGAATTACACTGTTGATTTTGGTCAATATCGCACATTCCTAAATGTGAGATTATCATTCATCTTAATTATTTTGCCCAAGTTAATCATGACAAAAAATGTTTTTGGCCCATGTGTGAGTGAGTGATCAGTGGTGGTCAAAGGGGCTAATGGCACAGATGGGCAGCCTCGCTTCCATCTTTCTGCCCCAGGAGCAGCTGTGGCTTTTTGGCGACAGAAGGACAAATATTGGTATTAGCAACAAAAACATCTATATCAGACAATTCCTATAAAATACAAGAACTACCTAATAAGATACAAACAGGTTGAGATGGCCGTAGTGGTTTTCTTTCCCATAAAAGTGCCACTACTTGGAGGTTAAGAAAGCCTGGACCGGATGAAACCGCAGGATCGAAACCCGAGCGGCCGGAGATGACCAGGGCACAGCTCAAGTCAGACGTGTTCACAACCAAATGTTCCATGTTTTCCATA